>NC_031790.1:1167074-1178689 GCF_001522545.3 Parus major
CAGGTTCACAGAACATTATGGGGGTGATTTTTGGGGTCTCTGCAGGTTCACAGAACATTATGGGGGTGATTTTTGGGGTCTCTGCAGGTTCACAGCACTTTCCTCTCAGCCTGGAGTAGCCAAGAGCGAGACAGGGCTGTGATGTGCAGCCAGCAGGGAGCTGCCACTCCAGCCCCTCAGGATATGTGTGGGTAGAGCAGGAAAAACTCCTTCCCCACCACAGGAACTGTGCAGAACTCACCTCTGAGACATTCTCAGCAAATTTTCCATTTCTGAGGCGACTTCTGAGGCCTGGAACCTTCTGCTGTTGTTTGAAGAACAAAGCTGACACCTGAACTTTCCACTGGACCTGTGCCTGGGGAAGGCTTTGCAGCCCAGGTGGGAGAGAAGTGCTTTCAGCTGAGGAACCTCCACATTAAAGGCCTCAACTTCACCTCCCTCACCGGTCACTTCTCCTCCAGGACAGCTTTTGATGGCAGCAACCTCCCCCAGATCTCTGTCCCTTTATTTTTATTTCAGTGGCACTTTAGATGGAATTAAATAGCCCCACACAGCAAGATCTATTGACAAAACAAACTGGTTGATTTGTTGACATCTCAGCTGTCTCAGCTACCCCTAAGCTTATAGATACATAAAATTTGCATTAAAAAAGCATCCTGAGCCTTTTCCTCCCTCTGCCTCTTTTTACATGATGTGATTTGGGCTCTGGCTTTACATCACCACTAAATACAATAATAAAAAAAGGGAATTTTAGTTGTCACAGGAGCAGAGAAGAAAACAAAAAACAAACACGGAGTTGCCAAGGTTACTGACACTCCTGGCTGAGATGAATGGAATTGGTAGGGATGAGACTGAGAGACACTCAACTCCATTTTCACACTCCTATCTCAGATGGGACCAGCCCTTATAATTTATTTTTTTCGTTCTCCTGGGGAATTTAAATCAATTTGTATCCAGCAGAATTCTTCGTGTGCTGCCTTGCAGCTGCAGGGCTCCAAGAACACAGGTGGAATTGCCCTGGCCTTGCAGTTGATCTGCTGAAGCTCCATACCCTGACTGAGGTGTCATACTCAAATCAAAGAGCTGCATTTACACTGTCTCAATAACCTGCAGCCAGAAATAGCAGAGCTAAAAATAAAGTTTTTCCTCTGCCATTCATCTCAGCCCCTCAGAAATCAGCGGGCTGCTTTGCCTGAACCTTATGAGGGTGATTTTCTTAACTGTGCCCCTATTGCAAACAAGTTGTTCCTCGTGTCTGAGACACGGAGCAGCTGCTGTGGAGCAGGAAGGTGAAAGTTTCCCTGTCCTGGTTTTGATCTAAACCTTCCTCAGAACATCCACTCGGAACTGGAATCAGCTTTCTGATCCTCTGGTCAATTTAATGATGTTAAATTTCATTCCTTTCATTTAAATTCGTGTGAAATTCCTGAGGGGTCTCCAGCTGCTCCCTGGTGCAGCAGATCTTTGGGAGAGGGATCAGGACAGGGAGCACAAGATGCTCACAATCCTGGCCTCAGCTGCGTTTGCTTCTCATCCTCACAGCTCTGCTGGGGCAATAGTTTTGGTGTTGCTGGTGGATTGGAGAACCCTGGAACGGTTTGGGCCTTAAATCCCATCCAGCTCCACCCCTCAGAGGTTAAGGAGCGGTGGGGACAGACAGAGACCGAGATCAGGAATTAAGGGGATGTGAGAAATTCAGAGTCTGCTGGTGGGGAAAGCTTTGCCTCATGGCTCCCTCTGAGCTGAAATTCCCATCCCAAGCCATGATTCAGCATCCAGCTCTCAGATTCCTCTGACTCAGCTGCCTGGGAGCAGAGCACTGAAACCTGAGGCCTTTTTTCTGCCAAGTGTCAGTGGAGGAGAGCGCTGTCCAACAGCAAGATGTTCTCTTTCCCATTTCCAGCCGCCTCTCCCAGGGCCATCCCTGCAGTTCCTCTCTCTGAATGGCAGAGCACACAGGGATCTTCAGCTTCAGGCACCTCTTTTCATTCCTCTCTCCTAAAGTGTGCTCACTTCTGGAAAAACTCTCCTTTTTTGGCCTAACTCACGTATTAATCTCCATTGAACTCTGCAAAAATGAATTTCAATCTTCATGGGAAAAAAAAAAAAAAAAAAGAAAAAAAGGGTGAATCGTTTTTGATTCACACCCTCCTTGATTTTCATCAATCAACCTCTGCTGCTCAAGTACTGTTTAATCAAAAAAAGAAAAAAAAATAAATCCCAGATGGCTCCTAAGATTTATCACTGGAATGGAAAATGCTGCATCTCAGCTCCCACATACAGTTGCTCCTGAGAGCAACTTAACTAATCAAAAATATAGAAAAAGAAACAAAAGTCCCACCAAAACAGGGAAAACCCCAACCCTGCCTCCTACACTTGTGTGTGCCAGACTAGGGAATATTTACATTTATCTGGATGGATTTTATAGTGACTCCAGTGTGTCCAGCAGCACCAAAAACTGTTCCCAGTTAAACCTGGGCTCACACATTGCTTTAAAAACTCCAGGAATTGCAAATTCAAGGCCTTTCCCCAAGCTCAGTGGAGTCCTGGAGCTCATCTCCTCTCCAGGTCTGTGGGGTTGAGTCATTACAAATCATCAGAAATCCAAACTGGCAGCTTTAATAGTGCCCAGGGGATTTGGGCACTCAGCTGCCATTAAATCTCAATTTCACTCGGTTATCTGCGATCTTGCTGGAAATTGTGGCATAAACAAGGCCTGGGGTGGGTTAAAGCACACCAGGAAACCCAAGCAGAGAATAAATGAATGTCCAGGTCAGTAATTTATACAGTGCCAGGACAAGGGGAATGGGTTCCCACTGCCAGAGGGAAGGGTTGGGTGGGATTTTGGGAAGGAATTCCTCCCTGGGAGGGGGTGAGGGGCTGGGATGGAATTCCCAGAGCAGCTGTGGATCCTTGGAAGTGCCCAGGGCCAGGCTGGAGCAGCCTGGGACAGGGGGAGCTGTCCCTGCCATGGCAGGGGTGGATAGAAATGATCTTTAATATCCCTTCCCACTGAAACACCCTATGATTCCATGAGATTATTCACGATATTGGAACCACTGGGATCATTTTCACTCCCTCATCTCCTGCAGAACACTGGCCCAAACAATCGTTCACTGCTGGCAGTTCACTCAGCCTCGAGGTACAATTCCTCATTCAGAACTGAGAATGGGGCAGCTCCATCTCCATAAAGGGTCGGGGCAGCCTTAAAAAAATCCATGATCAAAACAAGAGCAGGAGCTTTTTAGCTTTGCACAGACCTGGGATGTGAAGTAAATCCAGCAAAATTCTCTTTCCTCTCCTGAGCGAGGCACCCCAGTGGCAGCAGCCACTTCAGATGTTTTCCTAAAAAAATAAAATTCGCAGTTTTGTCTCCTTCCTTGTGTGCCGAGCCTGGTGCGTCCCAGAAAATCCTCACAAATTTGCATGTGCCCAGATCAGAGCTCTAAAAGCCCATCTCATTAAGTGATATGAAATAAAGAATTCCATTATCAGCACCAAAGGAATGCAGAGGAGAACCGTGAACCCTGACCACGAGGCAGCGTTGAGATTATTGGTGCTGATTAATTTAGAGGGAAAATGACTGAAGCAAGACATGATAATCACCTTTAAATATGAAAAAGATTTCTGCAAGGAGAAAGAGAATTTATTCTCGAGCACAAGTTTATATTGAATTAATGGAGATGTAAATGAGGCACTGGGAAAAAACTTTTAATTGCTCTGACACTGGCACTGAAATAACCCTTGGATGAAATGCTGGGGAGACAATGAGCACACACATCCATGAGAAATGTCAGGAGTGGCACATGGACACGGCTGGCCTCAGGAGCAGGGTGGAACTGAGCCATTTCCCACATCCCAGCACCTCTGCTCTCCATGATTACACAGCAGGATCTGCACAATTTCCCTCCAGAGGAGCTCCAGGGGATGCTTTCCATGGGAAATTCCCCTTGGAGTGAGGCAGGTGGGTGGCCACCACAAGCAGGGAAGGGAGCAGCTCAAGGAAGGATTTTGTGGAGAGAAGATTTTGGTTCCTGCTGCCCTTGGAGCCTTTTGTAATAAATTATTGTATGTATTAAAAAATCGGAAAGATATAAATTAAATATGTTTGTAATAATGTGAAATATAAAATGTAAAAAAAAAACCCCGCTCCGGGTCTGGTCGAAATCCCCTTTGGAATGCAACAGATTGCAACCAACACCCAAGATAACGAACTCAGGGAAAACCCATCTACTCAGACAAATAGACAGGACGAGGGCCATCAAGACAACAATAGAACTGGCTCAGAGAATCACCAACCTCCGGACCCGAGCGACGCCCTACGGATTTCTGTGGGGAACAATCAGGTTGCAAAAAGACAGACTCCAAAAAGACAATCACCACCGGACCTGAACACCCCACCTGTCAGACCAGGGGTGGAAGAAGCAATCAAAAATGACAAAAGGGAGAAACACAGCCCAGATACCCATCTGTACCAGCCCGGATTCCACTACTCTGCTCTGATGACACAAGTTGAAATACATACAGAATCTCCTTTGCATATGAGGAGGCTCTGCCCGGACCCCAGTTAACTCTATTATTCCATGTCAGGAAATCCATTCACTGGACAATCAGAGACACTTGGTGAATGGAACCTGCTTGGAATTTTAGCCCAAAGACATAAAACCTCTATAAAAACCCAAGCCTGGAAACCCTCAAAGGTGGATTTGGGAATCCTATACCTTTGGTGTAGACCCTGTCCACCCAGCGCTGCGCTGACTATTTTATTGTGGTATTTTATCATTGTTGCTTTCTGTTGTTCATTAATAAATCTTTCTTTTCATTCATAATCAAGAATTTGCCTTTGCATTTATAACACTTTCCTAAGCTTCATCAATAACCTGAGCTAGGGAAGTCAGTCCTGGATTTCCCCCCTCCATGACCATGGAATGGTGCTGAACTGCCGGGCAAGTCACACATGGACAAAATGCCGATGGAGGGGCACTGGGGGCACGTTTGGGATCTCTGCACTCTTTGTTCCCTAAATATTGAACCACCAAGGCTCACAGAAGCGCTGACACTTTTTGGGAAGTGCCAACCTGCCTGTGGTATGGATACAACTAATTTTAAATATTAGAACCTACAGACAATCCTGGATTTATTCCAGTTATCTGAGCACAATATTTCACCTAACTTCTTTCATCTGACTGTGAGGAACTTCCCATCTGTACTAACAAATGCTGCCAAGAACTTGACTGAATTCCCCAAAATAAATTATTAACAAGGCAATGTGATCAATTGATCAATTGGGAATGCTCTTTTCCAGCAGAACACACCTGTCCATCACACACTCAATAAATGTGACACAGAAAGAGCCAAGAGCCTTTCTGAGCTCCTGCAGAGGGGTTTATGGGCATGAAAATCCAGTGGCTTTCTTCAGGTTCCAGTGTTTCCAAAGCAAAGCTGGAAAAATACAATTTTTAGTGATTGGAAACTTCCCCCAGACCAGGCAGAAACATGAATTTATGTTCCTTTCCTTTTTATATAAATTACTTTGTTTATGAGCAATAGAAAAAAACAGATCACAACATAAATAGCTTATAGATCAAAATTTATTGCTTTAAACTATCTTACATTTAAAATTGTTCATTATTTTAGGGCATTTTCTGGAAATTTGAAAATAAGCATCTCCTTTTTTTTGCATTTCTCCCCATTTTTGTACCCATCAATGGAAAAAAAAATTGATAAAAGTGTTTGTCAAATGCCTGAAGTTTGTTAACCCAGGTGGATGAGCCAGGGGCTGGAAAAACCAGAGGATTTAATGCCCCTAGAGAGGAACGTGGCATTTCCCCAGGGTCCATTCTCCCTGCTCCAACCAGGAATTCTCCTGGAATGCCACCTGCACTTGCACCTCCACAGACACACAAATCATTCCCCGATGCCTGAGGGTTTCATCTTTTCCATTCCCCAGGGATTTGTGACCCTGCAGCTCTTCAGTGTGGAACTCCAAACTCCACACCCAGCAGCAGCTGCTGCTTCCCCACTTTGGGCAGACACAGCAATTCCTCTCCAGGCCTGGCAGCCAAGGACACCTCACTGCCTCAGGCCCCAGAGATGCAAACAAAAGGGAGCTGGGGGCAGCAAACTTGGGGGAAATCCCTTCATTCCCTGCAGCTGCAATTGGGAGATGAACCCCAATGTGCAAATGGACCAAACTTATAAAAGTGGGAAACCCGTGACTATCTGTCCATTTTGGGTGGGTTTTGGCTGCCTGAAATGCACCTGCAGGCCCTTCCATAAACAGAACTGCTTTTTATTCCCTGAATTTGGTCTGGTTTTAGGGAGCTCCAAAAGGCATCATGCTGGAAGCAGAGGAAAATCAGAAGAACTCAATAATTTCTGCATTATTTGGTGGGATCAGAATGGGGGGAGCAGGAACCAGCCCAGGGTAACTCACACCAGAATGTTCCTCCTCCAACCCAATTCCCCCTGGCACCACCAAACACGGCCCAGGAGCATTCCCTGGCATTATTAAATAAACACTGGATGTGTCAGGATGCAGGAGCCTGGAAAATCCACGGCTTCCCCGAGACAGCATCCAGAGCTGAGCCTCCCAACCTATTTAGGACTTTCTTTTGAACCTGGGTGAGTTTTTAAGCCTTATCTGATGAGCATAATGATATTAAACTGTTTTTCATTACCCATAAAAAATGAACAAAAAGGATAAAGCTGCTCCAGACTGAGGCTGTTTGAAAGGAATCAATAGTCTGAATCCCTCAGCAGATCCTGCCTGGAAAATAAAGCATTTTCTTGAAACTAAAAGGAATTATTTGGCTGTGAGAAGCAAGTTTTTCCTTTGGGAAAAATAAAAATCCTGGGAAGATTTAAGAAACAATTGGCAAAAATAGCCTTAGATAAATAGTTATTGGCATATTCGTGGATATTCCTGTTTGTTTGTGTGCAACAAAAGTCTCTGCCTTGAGAGGCACAAAACCCCTAAATTCAGCAGCCTGGAGGAGGTTTGGAGGCAAACAGGTTTTAGGTGGAACTCATGGAAGTTTAACTCCACAAAGATGATGGGCAGAGAAGGATACATCGAGCCTGAGGAACAAGGCAAACCAAAAAACTGCTCTGTTCCTGAAAACAAAAACAAAACCAAACCAAAACAAAACAAAACCTTAAAATTTTGGAGCTCTGTGTTCATTTTGCTACCACAATCCCACAGGGGAGTATCTCCGTCAGGAACAAGACCCAGGAGCAGCACTAACTCTGAATTTTCCGCTCTTTTTTTGTTGTTGTTGTTGAAAATATATTGATTTTTGGAGCTGCAGCTTTTCACGGGGATGTCTCCACTTCAAGGAACACTTGTCACAAAAATTTGTTCGCACCTGACAAATTCTGGGCGAAATGTGAGAGGGAAAGTTTGTAACAACAAGTCCTTGTGTGGAGAATTGTGGATTCCACATCCCTGGAAGTGCCCAAGGCCAGGCTGGATGGGGTTTGAGAAACCTGGGCCAGTGGGAGCTGTCACTGCCCACAGCAGGGGTGGCACTGGCTGGGATTTAAGGTCCTCTCCAACCCCAACCAAGCTGGAATTCTGTGATACTTTTCAGACAATTTCCTCTGTAGAGAAAACAAGCTCTGCTCCTGTCTGTTTTTCACATTATTTGCCCAATTTTGGGCTTGAGGAATAGGCTGGGAATCCTGGGAACCTTCTGGTCTCAGCTTTTCAGAAATAAATGTTTCTCTTTGCTTATGGCAGGACTGGAGAGGATTAATTTAACTTTGATTCAGTGTGGGGCAGAAACGTTTTTCCTGAGGAGAAGCAGTGATTATTTCTCATCACAATCTGAGGTGTCACCTCCGTTGTGACACCTTCTGAATCCATGGGACACAGAAACAGGGACAGGCCGAGGGGCAGCGAGGGCAAAAATGAAACCTGTCAAGGGTCTGTGCTGCTCCAGCTCCCAATTTCAAACTAGTGAGCATCTCCTCTTGGAACACACCCCGTTAGTGAATAATTGATATCCCTCCTTTGATAAAGAACTTGTCTGTGTTAATTGAGGATATCCAGGTCTGAGCACAGAGAGGATTAATCCTCCCGTGGTGGAGGTAAGGCTCAGCCCTTTCAAGCTGCCTGAGCCAATTTACAGCAGCTCAGGATCAATCCTGGCTGAGTGAACCCCGGGCACCTTGGCTAGCAGGGAATTCCCTGCCCAGGATCCCTGTGGAGCTGCCATCACCTCTGGGATGCTCTGCTTGTGCTGCTCAGAGCTGCAGGAACAGGATTTTATTCTATTTATAGGCCTGGCCTGGCCTCCCAGACATAAGATGAGCTTCCCTTGGGAGGAGCAGCAAGAATTATTGTATTTATGTGTTCAGTTTAATAAACAAGCACAAAAAAATTAAATAAAAGTCACTCAGGAGCCAGCCTGCCCATGGGTAGTTCTCCCAACTGAAGCATTTCTGGGGAAAAAAATAATTCCAGCCTCAAGTTTTCAAACCCAGCTCAAAAACAAACAAACAAAGAAGAGTCTCTGCTTCCACACTATTACAAATATCCATAATGAGTCATTTTGCAGCTGGATGGTGGGGGAAAAAGGCAACAATAAGTGCACATTTTTATCCCAGGTTAAGGGATGGGGTTGGGGGTGATAATCATTAATTTTTAATTATCAATACAACTTACAGAAAAGTTCATCAAGGCCTTTATTCAGTGCCTGGGTGTCCCTCCCAGTGCCACAGTCTGGTTGTGGCTGTGGAAGGAGCTCTGGAACATCTGTTTTGGAAGGGTTTTAATCCTTACTGCTCCCATCTCTGGTTTATTCTGGAGTATTGTCTCATAACAGAGGGAAAAGCAGCCTGTCCTTGCAAGGCTGGATAAGAAATGTTCATCCCCAGCTATTGCAGATTTATAAACTAATTAAATACAACAACCTCTGAAGCACCGCTTGTGTCTGAAGAGTCTGGGATCAAGCAGCTGAGTAATTCCTGTGGATAAAACCCCAAAGCTATTCCATGGGAACACTCCAGAACAAACCCCAAAATATTTTCTGACTGATGTCAACCTACCTGTGTGCCAACCTCTCCCCAAGTGATTCAATTCCTTGATTTGGGAGCAAAACCTCTGGGAAATGTTCTTTTCCCACCCCTGTTCCTGTCAGCTCTTGGTTTTTGTAATTCAGCCACAATGAATTTGCTCCAGACAGGAGGAAGTGGCACTTTCCCCCTCCCAGAGCTGGGATATTTTGTTGGCCTGGGGATAGGTTTGGTGCAAAGAGCAGCTCAGACTATTTTTATTCCTGTCTCTGTTTGTTGCCTGTTTGCTCCCGTGTCTCACACAGATTTTCTGCCTCCTTCATCACTTCAATTCGCTCGTTCCTCACACAAAAATTCCATAGCAACCTGTATTTAAGGGAGTCTTTCTCCTCCTGGGATTTTAGTGTAAGCAGGCATTAAAACAAAAGTTTTAAATCACAATTAGCTGATGAGCAAACAGCTCAAACTTAGTTTTTTCCTGTTGTTTTTCCAGTATTAAAACCAGCCTTTTATGATTCCCGGTTGCAGACTTTGATTGTTTATATGCAATTTTCCAAGGGGAAAAGATGCTTTCTCCATAGAATTTAACTCTGAATATTATTGCAGTGGGTCCCTGGGTAAATCTGGAGATTCCTGAACTCCCACATTAAAAATGGGCTCAATTCTGCCCCAAGCTGTCCTGACAGCCCTCCCTGACCCTTGGGATGTGTAAAAATCCTCGGATTTGCAGCGATTGGATCCAAATCTCTCTTCCTGCTCCCAACACCAGTGGGAATACCGGGGTGTAAACACACAGAGGTGCAAGAATTCTAAATCCTGTCCTGGTGATTCCTCTGCAGCTGGAGCAGCTGAGGAGCTTTCTCCTCTATAAAAAGTCATTTAAACTCAATCTGGATTGTCCCACCCCGCTCAAGGGCTGGCTGGGGGAGCTCCTCTGAATAAAATTGGGATTATAACCGGCAGCTGTGAGTGCCACCCTGGCTGGAGAGGGCAGCAGAGCACACAGCTGGCCCTTGGATAAGCAGGAATCGGTAAATATTGATATGTGTCACTCAGTAAATATTGATATGTGTCACTCAGTAAATATTGATATGTGTCACTCAGTAAATATTGATATGTGTCACTCAGTAAATATTGATATGCGTGACTTGGTAAATATTGATGTGAAAAATGAGGTTCACATTATTTTTATATCAAATTTAAAAAGTCCAATAGAAAAACAATTAAGAGACAGAGATAAAGCAAAATGAACAAATACTGAGGCCGGGTGCCTCAACATTCAGCCAAGAGCAACAATGGATTGTCCCTTAAAAACACAAACCTTTTGCATATTCATAAATTCTTATGCATGATTCAAATATTCTTCTTAAATTTAGATTTTAAATTTAAATTTTCCTTTGTTTGGCTTCAACTCCCCCCTCCCCAACAGATCAATCTTGGCACCGTTGAGTCTCCCCAATAACAGAGGTTCAATAAATTCCTCCCTTGGAGCTCTGGTCATCGCTGTCTTCATCTGGATAAGATAATCTACGAATGCTGGGGGAGTTTCTGATTATTTTTTTATTCTCTGGGTTATACGAACAAAATCAGTCTTTATTTTAATACCATGCTACAACCTAAAAAAAAAAAATATATAGAATATATATAGAATATATAGAATATATAGAATATAGAGAATATAGAGAATATAGAGAATATATAGAATATATAGAATATAGAGAATATAGAGAACAGATAATATATAAAATATATATAATGTATACAATATATATATTATAAAATATATAAAATACATATTATAAAAATATATAAATATATAATATAAAATATATTATAATATATACATTATAAAATATATATACATTATAAAAAATATATATAAATATATATGTGGACACTATTTTATACATTATAAAATATATTGTGTATATATATATACACACAATATATATACATTATAAAATATATATATTATATATATTATGTATATATTCTATATATATGTATTACATATATATGTATATGTATGTATGTATTACACCACTATTTTTAAGTTTTCTCAATAACAGAAATAAAAGAAACAATATTAATTTTGAAATTTTAATATTAATATTAAATTAATTTAATATTAATTTTGGAGGCAAAACTTCCCAATATTATACATGTAATATTTGTTTTAATATCTGTGAAAAGCCCTTTTTAAATATTTTTGTAAAAATTTATATAAAATAATATATAAATATATATTTTTATATATTTTTAAATATTTGTGAAAGCTCCTGCCCTGCTCCTGCTGACAAAGGGAGCCCAGGCAGAGCTGCCTGGGAGCCAAAATCCCGAGCACAGCCCGGGATGGATGGGTTTCCATCCCTGCTGCAGAGCCAGCCACACAGGAGCCATTGTCTGATCAATAATTCCCATTTTTCCTCCTCCCCACGCCTGCTCTGGGTGAGGTTTGATGTATCAAGGGTTTCATGCTCACCTACATCGAACACCAGGCATTCGTTTTCATTAGGGGGCGACGGATGCAAATCATTCCAGAACTGATTCTGACCTCTCCAGTCTTTAAAATAAATATCTGACCCCGGGGATATAAA
>NC_031790.1:1179085-1180321 GCF_001522545.3 Parus major
TCTAACTCCAGGTATTAAAATAAATCTCTAACTTCAGGAATATCAATAAATTTCTGACTCCAGAACTCCTCCCACTGTCATGAGCTTCATGTGCAAGAATTTCCTTTTCTTTTCCCCTTCACTTTCTCTTTTCCCCTCTCTGTTTTTCCCTTTTTCTCTTTTCCATGTGGAATTTGAGGTCTCTTGAGACGATCTATGACACTCCAGCACTTTGTTTTTATTTATTTGCATTAATTTGCATTAATTTTTATTTCTTTATGAAACTGCCTTCAAACCGTGCAAACTTTGGGAATTTCTGAACCATTCCCATGAGCATTTTTGGGTCTCTCAGGTGTTTTACACTCCCCACCCAATTCAGATCCCTGAACCCCACAGGTGACACTTTCTCCTGCCTTTAGCAAGGACTAGCGAAGGGAGATGCTGAGAATTCCATAGAAAATCCTTCCCCAGCACAATTAATTTTTATTTATTTGGGCTGAAGAGCACAATTAATTTTTATATATTTGGACTGAAAAGCATCTGTTGAATTTTTTTCCCAAAAAACGTCCTTCCCTTCCCTTTAATTCATTTCCTGGCTTGTTTGGAACCACCAGCCCAGGGATTCCTCTGCTCCTCCTGGAGGACCAGACCTGCCTTTCCCTGCCCAGATTCCCCTCCCATCTCCCAGCTGTCCCCTCAAAATATTCCCTTTTTTCTCATTTATTCCCAGAACTCTTGCAAATCAGTGCAAGAACAGACCCTCACTTATTATAAACCTGACTCACTCAATTGAAATTAGATTTAAGACTGGCTTAAGATGCAAATGAAGCCTCTGGAAAGCTGAGATTTGTGTCAATATTGGTCCAGCAGGGAGAACAAAGCTATTTCTGTCATCATCAGTCCCTGTCCTGTAGATCTCACAGGATGATGGAGTTATTTCAGTTTATTTCTGTTTATTATGGTTTAATTCAGCTTATAAATTCAGCTTATTTCAGTTAAATTCAGCTTATTTCAGTTTATTACGGTTTAATTCATCTTATTTCACTTAAATTCAGTTTATTTCAGTTAAATTCATCTTATTTCATTTAAATTCAGTTTATTTCAGTTTATTACAGTTTCATTCAGCTTATTTCACTTAAACTCAGTTTATTTCAGTTAAATTCAGTTTATTTCAGTTTATTATGGTTTAATTCATCTTATTTCAGTTAAATTCAGTTAAATTCAGTTTATTTCAGTTAAATTCAGTTTATTTCAGTT
>NC_031790.1:1180671-1188307 GCF_001522545.3 Parus major
GTTAAATTCAGTTTATTTCAGTTAAATTCCATTTATTTCAGTTAAATTCAGTTTATTTCAGTTAAATTCAGTTTATTTCAGTCCAGGGGAGCAGCTGACAGCAAACCCAGGTATTTCAGGGTGATGAGTGTGGGCACTAGGCCTGGTTTGTGGAGCTGCATCACAGAGGGATAACTGAAAGACAGAATCCTTTTCTCCCAGGAAAGGCCTTCCCAGGCAAACCATTCAGCTCAGGGACAGGCAAAGGCCAGGGCTGCTTCAAATTCCCCAGATTGATTGGATCTGCTATATTTAGAGAGCATTTCTGGATTTATTTGATAGAGGAGAACAGAATTTGTCCCAGAGTGTCTCAGATACAAATAATTAGATGATGATCTAACATCTGCCCTCTTCCCCAAAACCCCCACCTGGTTATTTAGAGCCAATAAATGGAATAATGCACAACCATAATATTTAATTGCTGGGCACTTGTTTATTGTAAATCTGCTTGGATGATCATTTCCTACCCCTCCAGGTGACACATTTAGTGGAGTTTCCAGGTTCACGTTCTTAGGGCAGAGACTTCTGCATCCTGCCCTCCCTCAAGGTCATTTTTACTCCTGAAATGTGGCCACAAATCAGACATTTTACAAAAAAAAACTTCTTAATTTTGCAGAGGAGGTTGGCTCTAAGCTGGTATTTGGATTTCCTGCTCTCAGTGCTCTCAGGAAACCTGGGGATTGGGAAGCAGATGGGCAACCAAATCCATTCTGAACCTCCAAAACCCATTTTGGGCAAAGTTGAAGTGTTTAAAGCAAAGTAATTGATCATTGTTTCACCTCACCCATTGCTAAAATGGGTTTTAAATAATCTTATTAAGAAAGGGTCTTAAAGGCGTTTGGGTTTGGGGGTTTTAATTTGATTTTTTATTCTTTGGGGGGTCATGGGGAGGAATTTTGAGTTTAATATTTCTCCTCAGCCTTTTTTCCCCCCTCTAATTAACATTAAAAAAATTATTATATTAGAAGAGATGGGGAATTGCTCACAGAGCACTCACTTCTTCCAGCAGTGAAAAACTCTTTATTTTCTCCCTGCTAATCCTCAGTTACAACAACAACAAAAAAAAAGAAATCTTTGAATATTTCTATTTTTTTTTCCCAAAGCAGACTGAATCCATGAACAAAGAGTGAGAGCAGAGCTGCAAACCCCTGAATTTGCTCATCTGGGCACTTTCCCTCCTGTTCCCCTCTGCCCATTTCTAATTTCATCAACTTCCCCCACACCCCCAGTATTTATCATAATCTCACCTACTTTAAGCTAAAGACTCTAAAAAGGACATAAACCATGGCATTACATTAATCAGAAATAAAGCTTATTTAAGGCCAATTTGTGATTTAAATCCTCCTGGGGCCGCCAGCTCCAGAGTGGCAGAATGGGAGCAGGAGCACCCCGGTGGCCTGGCGGCCCTGGGAGCCTGGAGGGAGCTCTGGAAAAGGATCTTTGCTCTTGTTTAAGCACCAGCAGCCCTCAGAAAATGACTCAAATCAAATCCTAAACTCAAGTATTATGTTATAAATGTATTTTTTAAGCACTTACCAAGATTTATTTAGTTTTTTCCCAGGTGAGGTTGGATGGTCCCTAAAAGAAGAATTCTAAACGCTAAAAACTGTGGATATTTTAAGGCTGTGACACCAACACTAGAATTTGCCATGTTTTTCCTGACTCTAGAATTGATTTTTGATATTCTTGGGCTCGTTACTTGAATAATTTCATTTAAATCTTGCTTTTGAGGAGGTCTAAAGGGTTTGGAAGCTCTAAAGAGCCAAACTGCAGCAGGGAATGGATGCACCACAAGATCAGATCTTGTTGTGTCATTCATGACCACTCCTGGTTTTGTTGTGTGTGTTTCTCACACAACAAAAACACACACAGTGAGAAACACACACAACAAAACCAGGAGGGGTCATGAATGGCCAAACTCTGAAAAAACAAGGAAAATTTTGAAATGTTCTGAAAAAATTTTCCTTGCAAACAAAACCTCCTGTTTGGAAAACAAAATCAGAATGGGAAATGTGAGGGGAAAGCAATGCTGGTTTTGTTTATTTAATCTGGAAATTCCTAGGCTCCCTTTCCATTTGTTCCCTGTTTTTAAAAATACATATTCCAACCACCAAAGTGCACAGAATTCTGGAACTGCTGAGGCTGGAAATGACATCCAAGGTCACCAAATCCAGGCCTGACTGGACAGTGCCATTCAGTTTGGTTTGAGAGCTTTTAATGAACATTCCTGCAGGTGATGAATGTTTCCCTGCCCCTAAAACTGTATTTTTGGGAAAAATTTACTGAAGAGAAAGATTAACTCCAGGTACAGCTGAACAAAAAGTGAAGGAGCAGGGGGAAATATTCAAAGAAGCTTTCCAAATTCCAGATATTTTTCCTGCAGTGAGTTGTTCCTGGTGTAAGGACATTTGATTCCTAAAAAGCATCTCCAGGTCCCGGTGATCCCCTCTGGTTTTCATGGATCTGTAAACAAGCAGGGCTGGAGCTGCAACCTGGTGCTGCCTTCAAAGGGAAAAATGTCTCCTCCTGCCACTGGAAACATAAAAAGAGACTGGAGACATCAACAGAGACTGGAAACATCAACAGAGACTCAGCTCCAGCAGATCACACTGGGGGAATTTTATACACATAAAGATAAAAAAGATAAAAATTGAGTTTCAGGTACATCCAAACCCGAGCTGCCCTGCACAGTTTGGTGTTTAATTAGCAATAAACACCCTTTGGTGACCCTGGCAGGCACCCTCACCTCCATTAGGCTTTTAAAGTCTGAAAGAGTATTTTAAATTGAGAGCTTCACCCCTTTGGTCTTCTCCCTGACCTCCTACTCCAATTCTTCCAGAGCATCTCCCTCCCTGCTCACCTTTGCCCTGTCCTTTTAGCCCTGCTGTTAAATGTTTGTGTCACCTGCAGTCCTGGGCTTAAATCAGAGCAAAGCTCTGCAGTGGGAACTGCTGGGAACTCCCATAAAAACCTGGAACAGCCCTTAATTGGCCAGGTAATGATCGTGTTGTAATGTGCTAAGACAAAAAGCGCTGCTGGAATGAGGAAAAGCTCTTTAACCCAGCACTAATAAAGACAAAGCTCCGGGGAGGTCCCAGACCTGCAGGTCCACACAAAAGCCCCTGGGGAACCTCCCTGTTCACCCTGGGAGCTGCTCCAGCCCAAAAGCATCGGGAAATAATGGGATAGGCAGAAAAATAGATCCAGAGACGACTCCTGCAAGTCCTGCACTCAGGGAAGGGCTGATTCCAGGGCTCCTGCAGTCAGGGGCAGTTCATCCCCCAGGCCAGAACAGAAAGATCACTGCCTTGGAAATCTGCAGACTTGTTTCATTTAATCTCCCTTGCTCCTTATTTCATTTAATCCGAGTTCCTCGCTGTCCTGAGGAATTCCTCATCTCCCTGCTCAGCGCTGGCAAAGCTGGACAGGAGCAGAAATGGGTTCCAAGGATTTGAATTTCAGTAGGAGTTGCTCTTAGGTGAGGCACAGGCTCGGCTCTCAAACAAAAAGCAATGCCAGATATTAAGATTCAATTGCTCCCTAAGATGTTCTTGCTCTGCATTTAAATATTCTCATCCTCTGGATCCCTTTCTCCTGTCCTTCCCTTTCACATCGTCAATCCCATTACGGAGATGAAATTCAAATGATCCCAAAATCAATACAGGGAATTCTCTGCTGCTTTCCAGCTATTTTCAGTGCGGTGCCCCAGTCCAACTCTTCCTATCTTGTCTCTCCCTGGTAATTCCCCTGTCTGAGATTCAGCTGAATAACAAAATGTATTAACCCATCTAAATGTATTTATGCTCTAATAATGCTTGAAAATAAAACTCAGTCACTCTCTGCTTTAATCTTCATCCTTTCCTTGGTGTTAATTTCCCATATTTGGGGAAATAAAGCAAAAAACCCCAACTCTGAGCACCTTGAGGGGAGGAAAAGTTTCTATTTCATGCTTTATCAATGTATTTCAAATTCATGGGAATTACACTGCTCAGGGTGGATGAGTAAAGTGGGCTGTTGAGATTTGTATTTATAGAGAAATGAAGTACTGAGGTAATCTTCAGAAGTTAAATTTCCTTGCAGCAGATGGTTTCTTTTCTAAGCAGGTGACACAAAGGCTTTGAGACCTTGCCACAAAATATCTGATCCCAGAGTCACTCAGGGACCCCTGGAGCATCTCTAAGAACCCAGCAATCCCCTGCAAGAAGTGTTTGATTACAGATAAAACTTCATCTGAGCTACCTGGTCTAGTAGAAAATCTCCCTTGGAATTCCAGGGGGCGAATCAGCTGGCAAAGGAAAAAAGTCCTTGATCCCCAAATGTCTTTTTTTCCTGATTTCCTCAGCTATAAAGCCCAGACATGTGACAACCTCAGTTGTTGGTGAATAACTCCCTGATAAATGGGATGGCAGCCCCTGGCTGTCAGCAGGAACATCCTGGGCTTGCAGGAACAGCTGGATTTGGACATTTGGCTCCTTTATTCTCTCCAGGCAATTAGAAGCCAACATTGCATTGCCTGGCACCAAGCCCAAGGGATTATTTCTCCTTCAGGACGTTGGAATGGATTTATTTCCTCTCAAGGTTACGTTCTGTTTATACTGATTTTATTGGTTCTGCACAGCACCAAGACTGGACACTTTTATGAACACCCTGATTTTTGGGGCTATTTTTACCACAGTGATTGGTTGGGACCTGTTTTTCCTCCCCCTTTGATTTGTATCTTATTAATTCCAGGCTACTTTTTTAAGGTTATGTAAGGACGGGACGAAGAGCAGCGTTTGCACAGTGGACACTCACAGGGAGCTTTGAAAACTGCCATCATTTTCCCCCTAAAAAAGATTTTATGGAGTTTATTCCAAAGTGAACCATCCTGGTGAAGCCAAAGCTTCTAAACTCCCTTCCCTCAGCCCCAGAGAGTGACAGGAACTGGGATTACACCTCTGGATGAAGGCACTTGGCATCAAGGAGCAAAAACTCCTCCTCTAAATCACGTCCAGCTCCACACTCAGAACATTCCCCTTCCCAGCCCTTTTCCCTCCCCAGGTCAGGGGCGTGCTGAAAAAATCCCTTCTCTATTAATAAGGGCATTGGAAGTTCAGTCCAGAATTTATGGCTCCTGTTTTAAAGCACTGGAAAAGATGTTCCCTCCTTCATCACCAAATGGGTTTGATGGAAAACCTCCAGGAAGATTTTCCTTACATTGCTGATAAACCAAAGAGGTCCAAATGCTGAGCCACGAGTGGAAATAGTGACAGAGCCAGGGAGCTTCTCATGCCAAAAGCCCAGAAATTAGACAAATTATGAAACTTTAGGGAATTAAATAAGGAATGAAAATGAACTTTCCTTTTTTTTATCCTGAGGTGTTAATGCTGCTGCAAAATGCCCACAAAAGAGCTGAAAAACAACCAACCAGTTTGATTTGTAGAACATCTGATGCATATTTAGAAGAAGGACAGGCAAAAAAATTGATATTTCTTTATCAGCCACTCCCTCAGCCACAGAGAACATCAAACAGCTCTGCTTTAATTTCGTGTAAGGAACCAGAGTCAGCTCAAACTCATCAAGTGATGCTATTTTTATGCTATTTTTAACAAATATTTACAGCAAAGCTGCAAAAAAACAGTTCAGCCTTTTCAGCACAGACCAAGCAACAAGTTGAAATTTTTTTTAGAATTGAAATTCATTTTTTATAAGTTTTTTAGAATCATATGTTGTGAAAATATTCAGAAAAATTAAAAAATTGAGGCCCAAAATGTAAATGTAAAATTCTTTCTCTTGTAAAATGAGGGCTTCTGTAGAAATCCTTGCAAATTTGGGGAAAAAACACACAGGGAAATGATGCTCCTTTTAATGAGAAGCTGATGCGATGAGCATTATCTTGGTTTTTGAAATTGTTATTAAAAGAAGCGTGGATCTAGCACGGTTCTACTCAATCACAAAGTGATTTCAGCTCAGAACTGGCTGTGGCTCTCCCGTTTTCCTTTGGGGGAACCTCTCTGAGAAAAGCCACGGACACAAGGATCCCGTGCAAGTTTGGAATGACAGAAGTGAATGGCAAAATCAGGGATGAGAAACTTGATGGTTGGAAAAAAAATCCCAACTTTTCCCCTTGTGAGCACGATTCCAAACAGACTAGGGGGAACAGTGGAATGAATAAATGAATGAATGAATGAATGAATTAATGAATTAATGTTATCCCAGCTGCAGGGGAGTGTCCTGAACCCATCCAGGTTTGGTCTGGCAAGGCAATCTTGGAATGGCTTGGGTTGGAGGGACATTAAATCCCATCCAGTGCCACCCCTGCCATGGCAGGGACAGCTCCCACTGTCCCAGGCTGCTCCAGCCTGGCCTTGGGCACTTCCAGGGATCCAGGGGCAGCCACAGCTCCTCTGGGAATTCCATCCTGGCCCCTCTGGACCCTCACAGGGAGGAATTCCTTCCCAATATCCCACCCAAACCTTTCCTCCTTCATTTGAAGGCCATTCCCCATTGTCCTGTCACTCCATCCCTGGTGAAAAGGACCAGGAAGGGTTGGTCTGATACACATTCACCACTTTTGAATCTGGGAAAATAAAATCTCTTATTTAATGATTGTTTCCACCCACTGCTAGATGAAGGATCATCTCCCTTTTGCTTCCAACCTCTCCCTCCCTCAATCACACCTTCTGTCCCTCAGAACTTTACTGGAAAACATTCCAGTGCCACAAGGAAAGGCTTGGTTTGGGCTCCTCCAGTGAACAAACTGGGCCTTGTTGTTTGAACAGAAGGAAAAACCCCCTCATGTCAGGCTGAGGTTAAAAACACGCAGTGTTCTTTGGAGAAAAAGTAGGATGGAGGACAAAAAGGCTCCATTAGGACTGTTGATCCACGTTTTGATGAAAGCTTAAAATGCAAATGAAAAGAGAGAGAATAGGGATGAAGCATCTTTAAACTTACAACAAATCATTTTATATTGATAGAGTCCTGGGCTTAAATCCAAGCCCAGCTATTGCCTTAATGCAGACTGATTTCAGGAGACTTAAAAATAGCCAAGATCCTCTGGTGATTGGCAGCCATTGTGGAGACAGCTGCCAAAGTCAAATTGATTTTTTTTTCCCTTTTGAAGGACTCCACATAATTTAGGCAAAGCTACAAATTAAAGCACACACACAGTGATGACTCCTGGATGATTTAAACCACGCAGGCCCCGGGAGGGGATCTACTCCTCCAGCCTTACCTTTGAGGAGCACAGGGAAATCGTGGATAAACTGGCCCCAAAATGCTGGGAAAGGTCCAAATGGGTGATTTTGCTGTGTGATTGTGCCCAAATCAGCTGCCAGGCTGAGCTCGGACAAGGATGAACTCCAGGCCTTCAACAGGCAGCAATTCCAAGTATTCCTCACTGTTCACAGCTCAGGATTGCACAAAAACCTCAATTAAACCCTGCTCAAGGTGGAGCTGCCCCGTGAGGTCACAGAGGCCACTCACAAAGGGCAGTTCAGGGCAGTGGGAGCAGGGAAAACTCCAAATGTGGCTAAACTGGAGAAATTCTGAGAGCAGCAGAAGGCACAGGCTCAGGGGTGTGGGGCTTGGCACACTTTGGCTTCAGGTGTGGAGGTTT
>NC_031790.1:1188801-1197936 GCF_001522545.3 Parus major
GAGGTTTGGCCTTCCCCTGGATTCAGGTGTGGAGGTTTCACCTTTCCTTTGGTTCAAATGAGGTGGGTTTTGATTTTCCTTGCATTAAAACCTCAGCACATCAGTGAGGCAAAGATGGAGAGGGGGTGATGAGAACGTTTTCTGCTTTGTGGAGAGCTCTGCTGCTCCCACAGCTTCCAACAAAACACAATTCCAGAGGGGAATCCAGGCCTGCTGGATTCTCAGCAGGTGCCATTTGAAAGCAAATCCCAGCAGGAGCAATTCCTCTGCCAGGTGCCTCAGGACACATCTGTTCTCCTGGGCTGCAGCCTCCCACTGCTGAGGGCTGGGAATATTTTAAATAATCAATATCAGGTCTTGTTTGGTGCTTCAGCAGCCAAAATGAGCGCCCCTTCAGCCTGTAGCTATTTGCTCTGGCCAAGGAGATAAATAGGGAAAAAAATATAGAAATAGGAAATAAATAATACAGATAGGAAGAGAAATTATTGAAATAGGAAATAAAATTAGAGAAATAGGAAAAAAAAGGGGATTTTCCTACAGCAGCAGCACTGAGGGAATGGTAAGTGCTTTATAGCAGCCCAACGCTGCAAAGGGAGAGCTTTGCTTCAAATTCATGGCAAGAATGAAAAGTCAGAGAAATTAATTCACAATATTCAGAGTCTTGACAAAAGAATCCATCAGCAACTAGTTCATGGATCACCATTAACTCTCTTATCAATTTGAAAATTATCATTTAGAGGGATTATTTTTTAAAAAAAATAAGCACAAACTGCATTTCACTAATTTGAAATCTCTCATTCTTGTCAGATGAGAAATTTAGACAAGTATTGCCAGCCAAAAAAAACAAGTGTTTGAAATTGCTGAAACCTTTCATTTACAAATTTATAAGTAATGAAAAAATTTGCTTTGTATTGGAAAAATTCTGTTCCAGGGAAAATTTAAATACAATGATTAAAAAGACCTCTTTAAAATGGGAGAAAACCCAGATGGGTTTGATTTCTGCTGTCAAATTTTATCCATGGGTTTTTAGCCAGTACTCCCTGGATTCTAAAAATCCCAATTTTTTTATCTAATAAACAACTTTTTAACCTTTATTTGCTCTGCTCAGCCAGAGAACATCAGCCATCATTTTTAAAGGAATGAGAATATTCAGAGGTTTTTCTTTCTGTATTAGCCAGGAAAAATCCGAGGTAAAGTGGGATTTTGGTTGACTAATTAATACCTTCCATCCCTTTGACACACAGTCCAGCCAAGACTGACAGGCAGAGACAAAGTTCAAGGGATGCCAGTGGGAAGAGAGGCCATTATTAATTTTTTAACATCTTAATAGCTTTTAAAAGATGGGATTCAACATCAGAGTCCAGCTCAGAGCTGTTCCAGAGCCTGCTAATCCCAGCTGGCTGCAGTGGAAACAAGGAGATAAATAGGAAAAAAATAAATGAATTATAGAAATAGGAATAAAAACAATAGAGACAGGAAAATAAGTTATTGAAATAGGAAATAAAATTAGAGAAATAGGAAAAAAAATCTGTTGTAAATGGTTTGTCTTGAAAAATCCAAGGTTTTGGACTGGTTGTGTAGGGGGAGGAGACCTCTTACTACACGGAAATAAAACTGAGATCTGGAATTTCCTAAAGATGTTCCTCAAGTAGCAAAAAATGCATAGGCAGGGCCTGTCTGAACTGAAAATACTGGAATTTGTGATAGCCCTGGGTAGCCAAGGGGAACACAGAGCAAAATTTGATATTTCCAAATGTACTCCCTGATCTGCAAACGTCTCTTACTCATCTTTAATCCAAATCGTGAAAATTTCCCATCAATCCTCAGCAAACGTTTTCCCCCCTCTGTTTTTTTGTAGGCTAAACCCAAACTTACTGAAGCAGTGGCTTTAAGGGGCACTTTGGTGTCCTTTATAGCTAAAATAAAGCCAAGGAAGAGCCAACTCCAGCCTATTAACGCAGCGTTTCCCATCCCCCATGAATGTCACGGGCTCCCCTGAGGAATTCTCCTTCGCATGTTGTTCCATCACAGATGAAGTCTCCAAAGTGACCTTTTCAAGCAGCTGGATGGCAGCAGGGAGGTGCCACAGCCAGATCCTTGGCAGGAATGGTCAGATACGATTTCCATTTCCAGGCGTGTCAAAAGGGATTTTCGTCCTCGTCGAAGGACCAAAAGCTGGAAGTTGAAAATAATGCTGGGCAAAAAAAAAAAACAACAAAAAAAGGAAGTTGTTCAGAACTCACAACAAACAATCCTCTGGAGATGTTTATATTGATAAATCCTGCTGTATTAAAACATGGATCACAGTTGAAATGGGAGGGTTTGAATTTCTGTAGCTTCAGAAATGCTTTTTTCAGGTTGAAAAAATAGCATTAACATGATCTGGGTAATTCAGTAGCAAAAAATCTCCCCTTAAAAACTGCTCCATCAAAAAGAAACCAAAAATACTCACCAGATCCAGACCATTTTTAACTTTTTTTACATTACTGCTGGAGGTTAGGGTTTTTCCTTTTGTTTTCCTTACTCTTAGGGAATTTTCTCCCACTTTCCCATCTCACTGTGCTGGTTTCTGTTCCGCTCTGACCTCAGTCACGTTGTTAATAAAGCTCTTTCTCCTCCTTTCACAGGTGTTTTTTTTTTTCATGCCAGGACTATTTTAAATCATAAAAACACAGAATCATGGAATCCTGGAGTGGTTTGGGTTGGAGGGGACCTCAAAACCCACCCAGTGCCACCCCTGCCATGGCAGGGACCGCTCCCACTGTCCCTGGCTGCTCCAAGCCCCATCCAGCCTGGCCTGGAACACTCCCAGGGTTCCAGGGGCATTAAAGATCCTTCCAGCTGAAGTTGTCCCTTATTCCACTTTTATTTTTTTACAGGTGAGTGGAAGAGCTAAATATGATTTTGGGTGCTGGATGTGAAGTCCAGAGATTTGTGCCAGGGCTGCTGTGCTGGGAACACCTGTAGGAAATCACCCTGGACCTCTACAGCCACCCCTTCAGCCACTCCTGTTCAGTGGGAATTTTATTTCCATCACTCATCTGATTGTGTAATGATTATCAGCTCTAGATTATTAAATTTTCTGGATAGGAGGGAGGGGAAAAAGAACACTTTAACTGAATCCAAGGCCAGGATTTAATACCCTCCTTAATACCAGCCTATCAATGTTGGAGGCCTCAGTAATTCTCTTTAAACTGTCAGTTAACAAGAATTATCCTTGTAAACAAACAAATCCTTGTGTGAACAGGCTCTTTTGATACTTAGGAATGAGGCTGAACAAGCACGGAGGAACATCTGATGTTTTAATCAAAGCGTGGCTCCTGTGCTGGGAGCTCACAGCAGCTCCCAGGCACCTCCCCACAGGCCTTTATTCTTCAATGCTTTATTAAAAGACAGTATTTTTATTAAAACCTTGAGGGGATCAGGCTTTATTGTGCCTGCAGATGTCCCTATCCACCTCTCTCTATCAAGGAATTCATTCACAACTTGCCTGTGAGTTTTGGAGAGCTCCCCTTCCTCCACCTGCTTTTTACTCCGATTAGAAGAGCTGGAGTCAGTTAAATCTGCTGAGGTTTAACTGTTACTTCACACATTAGCACCAACAAACTGAACCTCCACTCCCCAAAAACTGGGATTTTGGTGCTCTGATTTCAAGGACTTAGGTGCTTATTGTGCTTTGCAGGCCTTAATCCTGCTGCACTTTGTATTTGGGTGATGCAAATTCACTATTTATTAACAAGAACCTATCCTAGAACTGACTTCAGTAAACCCAAACCATTCTTACACCGTTTCTTCTGAGCTTGGTCAGCCTTATCATGAGGTTATAACTTATGAGAAGCTCAGAGAAATTACATTAATTAACATTTGAGGTCAAGACAGTAGCTTTGAACAAGGTTAAGTAAAATATGGAAAGTCCCAACATAAAATCTCAAATGTTAAATGTCTAAAATACTCTCTAGAAACACAAGCACAGTTTTGAAGAGACTAAAAACCCCCCACACTACTCTTAAAGAACCAAAGCTCATAACAAATGTGGAGTTTTAGCGTTATTTGAGTGCTAAATTTGGCGGGAAAACTCCCTGTTCAAGCTGGGAGATGATGGGGTGAGATTAAATCTCTATTAAACTTTTCAGATAAAAAGTAATCTATTCCCATAAACCAGAAAACCAGCTGTCAGGAGACTCTTCTGAGGATGAGGATTTAAGGTCAGAAAAGAAATGGA
Source organism: Parus major (assembly GCF_001522545.3). Lineage (NCBI taxonomy): Eukaryota > Metazoa > Chordata > Aves > Passeriformes > Paridae > Parus > Parus major. The sequence goes on from NC_031790.1 coordinate 1,193,024, forward strand.
TCCAATTAGCAGTGACAATTCTCAGGGGGAAATATTGGACAATTGTGTGAAAATGGCATTTAGAGGTGGCTTTTCGTTAGTTTAATAACTCAGCTGAGACTTGACCTGCGGAGCAAATCTTCCTCAGGGGAGTCTAAAATCCAAGTCCCACACAGCTCCTGCCTTGCTGGGGGGTGCTGCTGGGAGTTTTCCAGACATTTCCTGGAAAAACGTGTTCATAGTAAAAATTACAACCAAAAAAAAAGTCTTTCCAAGACAAACAACCCACAGGACCATTACCCTTGGGAGTTCAGGTGGGGATTGTCAAACACAGGTAAATCCTGTTGGCAGCTCTGAGTGACTCACAAATTAATGACTTCAACAGTTTCAACAAAATTGCAAACTCCCATGAAAAGAATTACAGCAATTTCATTCCTTATCACATTCTTCTCAGTCACAGAAATAAAAAAACTCTGGCACTGCTTCATCTCAGAATGTTTTATTTCCTGAAATGATTATTTAGACAACAGTGTTTTTTTTACAGACAGGACAACCCAAGGCTCCTGATGAACCCTGAGCACAAGCAGCAGTTGGGTCCAACCAAACAATTCAGGTTGGAATTCTCATTTCAGGAAAATCCTTGTGGAAATGTGGCCAGGTGTCCCTGCTCAGCTTTGCAAAAGGAGGCATTGCTGGATTTTTGGGAATGCTGGTAGAACTGGGATCACTGGTTTAGGACAAAGCCCCACCCAGAGCACTGAACACAGAGAACTGAACTGACTGAGAGTCCTTGTTCATCCCTTGGCTTAAATCTGGTCCAACACTCGTTAGGATCTGAGCTAAATTTAAACCTGAGCCACGATTGGTCTCCAGTGTCATAATCTGGGTGCTGAGCTGGCCCAGCAGCTCTGGGAGATTCCCACACCTGGGGGACAGGGCCAGGGTGACCCTGCCAGGCTCTGCTGTGGATTTATGGCAGTGAAGAGCTCACACTGAGCCTGCCAAAGCAGCCGTGCTCCCTAAAACCTGTGACTGCCCTGGAAATGCCTTCCCCCCAAAGGCTGGCTTTAAACTCTCCTTGTGCCTTGGTTTTAAAGGACAGGCACCTGCTAAGGGAGGCAGAAACCTCCCATGAAATGGAAAAAAACATAAACCACCCCCTCTCCCTTCTGACTTATTATAATCTTGAAATCAAGGTGCTCTCGGGCAAAGATATGGGAATAGGAATAATAGATCTTCACTAAGGAAATTTAAAAAAAATGCAGTAGTACCAAAAAAAAAAACAACAAAAAAACAAACCAAACAAACAAAAAAAAAACCCTCACAAAAAAACCAACGAAACACCAAACCAAAAAAACCCCAACCCACTGACAGTCAGAATACAGAATACAGCCTGCTGGTCAGGGTGTTGGTGGCAGTCCCATTAAATGGTGGCTGCATTGAGTGATGTGGCTCTGTTGAAGCACTGATCCTGTAGAAAGGTGTGGAAATCTCCAGTGGTGCAGATGGGTCTGGTCTCTCCTCTAGGAATTCTGGATAAGGCTCCTCTGGATAAAGCTGCCTGTGGTGTTCTTGTTATTCTTATTACTCTTGTTATTCTTGTATTCTTATTATCATGTGTCAGGAACACACATAATCACAGAATGATTATATGGAGGTGCTTTATTGAAGAGCTCTGGGTGTCAGGGGTGCACAGACCCAAATCTGACCCGATTTGGTTTTGAGTTGAACATGTTTTATACTCTATTGTTATGCAACTTACATATTAATTATTAAAGTTACATTATTCTATTGTAAGCATTGTTTTTACCCAAGCATGGATTTCTCGTGATCCCCCAAACCCCTAACACATTTCCTCATGTTCTTTAAGCAATAATTACATCAAATCACATCTAACAATTGTATCATTTATCATCTACTGACTACACAGGTACAGTTTGACCTGATCTTTGGCAAGCACAAGGCCTAACATTTCCCAGGGCCTGCTTTTCCCAGGGCTTTCCAAACCTAACTTTCTTTCCAAGTCTCCGAATTTTCTAAGATTTCAGAACCTTTTACTATCATTCTGATTCTCTGATTATTTCCAGCTGGGAGTGCCTGGCTCCTCCCCTGGATGGAGCATTCCCGATGGGAGGATGGAATTTTCTCAGCCCTGCAGTGAGGCTCAATGGGCCATTGCTAGAAGAGCTCCCCTGGAGGGAGGATGGGTCTGGAGGAGATGGAGAACACTGCCACAGCTGGTTTAACAGCTGGCAATAGAAACATCCTTTTGGTTACGTCTTGCATTGCCACCCAAGACACCCAAGACACCTTAAAATTCGGCAATCTCTGTGTGGGAGCTGCCAGGCCGGGGTCCAGCTCTAATGTGGTGCTCCCAAAACCATCAAAGTAAAACCCCACAATCACAACCAGCCCAGTTTCTCTTGTTTCACCTCGATTTTTGCTGTAGAAGGTGGTTAGAGAAATAAATGGAGAAATACCCTGCGCTGTGTTGGAGCCTCCTGCAGCTCCCAGGTGGTGGAAATGCAAACTTGGCCCTCCAGGGCAGCTTTTATTCATCTTTTGAATGAATTGAAGCACAAAATGTGCCAGGGCAGCGCCTCAGTCTGAGCCAGAGGGGCTCAGCACCTCCTGCCTGCCTTGGCCTTTCCTTAAGCCGGAGCCTGGATGGGTGGGAGAGCTGAAGGAAAAGGATTACAGAGCTTTATTCTGGGCTGGCACAGGGAGAAAATCCCTGTCTGGCTGCCAGATGCATTAAACTGCTGATCTCCCCACGGCATGAAATTATCACTGGCATTAAATCTATGCTAATTCACCCCTCGGCAAGGGGAGGTGATTGAACCCAGAGCCTTTCCCAATGTCATGCACAAGCCCTAATTAGAGAAGTGCTCCTCTGCTCCCCCCACGCTCCATTAGTAGAGGTATTATTTTAAAATGTATTATTCATATTAATTAAGCAGGATGAGGATAACAAGTTAGAGAGATGAGGAGCTGTGCTCAGACATGCCTGGTCCCACTTTATTTTCTTGGAGAAACATTAAACTCATGTTACAGAGGTTGGTGTTCAGTGTTAACAGTGGAAACAGCACAAAAATGTTCTAAGATGAACATTATTTGTAACATAGAAAACTTCAGACTACTGAAGAGAAATTTATTTTGTTTTTAACTTGTGCTCCTCCCTCCCACACTTCTGGGAAATCAGAGTTTCCACCAATGAAAAGGAATTCCTGTTGGAAACGTGGTCTGACATCTCAGAAACACAAAAATGCTGGAAATATCTGAACTGTGCTGAGAATGCAGCTGTGTTTTATAGGAAATAGGACTTGCAGAGCATTTTTATGTGCTGGTCAAGAACCCTTTTATAGAGAAATGAGTCCATATTCTATCTCAGGCCTTTCCATTCCTGCTTGGGAAGATTCTCTGGCTGGGCAGATCAGTGGTCTGGGCTAATATGGAGTTTCTGTATTCTTAGGGGGGGAAAAATAAAATGCAGTGTAATAACACACTTGGGGGAAAGATCTAGAAAAAGCCTAAAAATTAGAGTAAAACCATAAAAATGGCAATAAATTCATTTTCCCCTCCTGCGTTGCAATAGGGTTTTATGGGCAACATTAAAACTGCAACATGAGTTATCCTTGCAGGACTTACTTGAAAGTATCTGGGACTGGAGCAGGGAAGTAAAATCCACCAATCCTGGGGGTGAACCCACTTTATATCCCCCCTAATTACATTCATAATCCACTCATTTGAACCACCATAGGTATTATTTAGATGTATGCTGGATGTTCTGGCTAAAATAAATTGAAATAAAAATATAATGCAGAGCTGGAAAATATACTCTGTGCAAAGTACTGCATCTAGCTGACAAGTACTTTAAAAAAAGGCAAAAAGTAATAAAAATTACTGCTAGAAAAATCGAAATGTTCCATTCCTAGATTTTATAGGGGCAATAAAAAATGAAAAAGAAGCTCTAGTTAAGCTGGCCTGATGAAGTGATATACAGCCAGAAAGGCAGTCAAGGTTGTGTGGAAACAGATTTAAAATTGATATATATCAAATACAATAATTCTGCTGCATATTAAATAGAGTTGCATGGGATGTTTGTGCAGTCCTGCACCAGATGATTGTAAATTAAATAAAAAAATAAAGCTGCAGCTGGACAAAATTGGGATGCGAAAGAGATGGGATGGAGCTGTAAAGAGAAGCTTTACCCCTTTAAAAGGGGAAACTGAGCAACGCCAAAAATTTTGTTTATTTTATTTTCAGGAGAAAGGACCTGTTTGATGTCATTTTTACCATCATGGGAGCTGAGAATTAATGAGAATTTTGTGTTCATTCGGTGTGTAACAGTGGCACCAGAACAGAACAGCGTCAGCAACAGAAGTTAACAACGAGTTAAATGACCCCAAGTGATGCCGTGTTTATTTTATTCCCCATCACCAGCAATTACAAATCATAACGAGAGTCTTTTGACCTTTAGAATAACTGACACGTCTTGTGCGAGCTGAGCAGAGCAGCGTCCCCGAGAACACAGCCAGGGGAAGGAGTCGAGAGCTGTAATTAGCTGCGTAATTATTTTCCAAAATAAAATGTGCGATCTTCACCTCTTTGGCAGAGCGGTGTCACCGGGGCCGCTGTCGGGAGCTCTGCACCGTCACCGGGGGGCTCACCAGGGACAAGGAACACCTCGAGGTCTGCTGGAGGATGTGCTCATCTCCCAGTGCCCCCCAGATCCTGGACTGGTGTCCTTGGATTTGGGGTTTGGAGGAAGGGGGAGACATCAGAACCAGCGGGGAGAAAGAGCTCCTTTCATTCCTGGTGCTCTAATGATCCCTGGGCTTTAATTCTGGATTTATATTTCCCTGCACTCAAAACTCTCCTCGAGTCAGGGTTTTATTCCAAGGGTTCAGGAAGAATCGACACAAGAGATAGAG
>NC_031790.1:1199021-1201468 GCF_001522545.3 Parus major
AAGGGAAGGGAAGGGAAGGGAAGGGAAGGGAAGGGAAGGGAAGGGAAGGGAAGGGAAGGGAATCCAAGCCTTACAGAAATCTTGCTTAAGTGAATCTACAGGAAACAACTGTGAATTGACAGGGCCTGAGCTCACAAATAGCTGGATAATGTTGTTTGTGTAGTGAAACAAGAATAACCAAGGTAATTTAATTATTATTGCCCCAGAAATCTGTCATGACACAATGTCTGTGCTGCTGTTTTCTATTTATCCAAAGCCAAGGTTACTCTGTTTATTAGAGCAGCAGAAGCCTTTTCCCCAATATTATTCTTATTAATAGAACTATAATATTATCGTTATTCCAAAGCAAGCATGGATTGGAGAATTGGCACTAAAACCTGATTTGGGAGCCCTGGGCTTTCTTGGGACCAGGGGAACTCTGCTGAAACTGCAGCAGGAGCACTCCTGAATCCCTTGTTTGGAGTGGGAAATACCTGCAGGAACAGGACCACAAGGGGATCCGAGTCCTTGCCAGCCCTAAAAACTTCAGGAAAGTGCTCAGTGACATTTCTTCTTGAGGCCATGAGACAAACAAGAAACTCAGAACCCGCAGCTGCCAAGGGACAGACACAGAATATTCACAGGTTCGGGGGTTTTTCATGAAGACAGAAAAAATTAATTATTCAGAACAAAACAGACCTAAAGGAGCCTGTCAATTAAAGTGACTGATAAAAGTTTAGGGTTGCTGTGAAATATTTAAGAGGGAATGCTGAATTTTTTATGGAAGAAATATTTGTGCTTGCCAGAGTCTGATGTTAATATACAGAAATTAATACAAACATCAAACCTGAGCTTTCGAGCTTTCAGAGAGGTGCCTCAGGAAAGGCTTTGTCCTCTGCATCTGTCAAAATTAACGCCAACAGGACCAAAACCAAAATCTGGGTAACTACACTCTTATGTCAGCCTGTGCAGCCAGAGTTGTCTCTGCTCTGAGGAGTAGCTGCTCATTAAAATCTGTCCCCAAATGGAATTTAATCTAATCCTGACCATGATTTCTCCACTCCTAAAGACCAGAAAGGGGCAAAAATTAACTCCAGGCTCCCCATTCTGTGGTTTTAACTGACCTTGGGTTTATGAGCACTTTCAAAATTAAGCAGGCTTTTAAATATTTATTGCAGCACTGCATTGTTTTAATTAGCAGAATGCAAAGCAACAAAAAGATGATGTGTGCATATTTTACAAGCCAAAGAGCCAGATCATTCCCTGGTATTCCATTTTTTCCAATGTTTTCCCTCATTTCTGGGCCGTGTTTCCAGTCTCTCCTGCATGAGTCTCATCAAACTGAATCAGCAACATTAATTCTGACACTTGAACTCCTTGGGTAAATTTGTACATCACTGGGAAAAGGGGGTTCTGGGATAGTTAATTGGGAATAAATGACTTCAGCACCAAGGCAAACTCTGTTTCCTTTTGCTGCCACTTTTGCATTGTTCTCAGCCTGATTCTGAGGCAGTAATTGGGCTTTCACTGGCCATAAATGACTCACCCCAGCCAGGTCCCAGCACTGGAAACTCCAAAAAAATCCTTTTTCACCACACCAGTTTCAATTTCCCAAGGGGTTCTCCAGCACAGGTTGGAGCTTCACCACAGGAGTTCTGTTAATACTCAGATTATTGCAGGGCTGCTCCTTTGAACAGAGCCCTCAGCATTTGATGAAAAAGGTGCAATTTAAAAGAAAAATGAAATAAATGCCAACAATTTAAAAGGAAAATGAAAAAAGTGCCAACACTGGCTGCAGCACTGTTGCAGTATTCAGCATTACAGCTTCAGGATCACACTGGGAATGAAGGAATCGAGGGAATTCCACCAGGAAAGGCACTGATGGTGAGTAAAGCACCCAAGAGCTGGCAGGGGAAGAGCAGCACCCACTCAGCCTCATCCACAGCCAGTTTATTATTAATATTATTATTATTTTTTATCCCACTGCCATCCCTGGGTTGGGTGTGCAGGGTTTTATTGGGAACTGGCTGAGGGAAATCGTCGTTGTTGGACACGATGTAGAAGTGTGGGTTCACAGCACACACCAGCACGAGTTGTCAGGAAAAGGGGCTTTTATTCTCTTTACTTTTCAGCTTTTATAGGGTTTTACACTACAGGGTTAACATGATTGATCAAGGGAACACCACCTCTCATCCCATTGGAGGGACAAGAGAAAAACACTCTGTCTACAGTTGTGCAGAACTGTTTTGAGAAAGCAAGATGATTTATAAATGTTGTCCTTGAGTATGAGATTTCCCAAGAAACTTTCCCTTGGGAACAGATCAGCCACTGACAGCCTGCAGCTCCCTCAGGCTCAGGAAAGATCAGCTCCACAGGAAATCCCTGGACACAGCACAGGATGAATCCCTGGACACAGCACAGGAAATCCCTGGACACAGCACAGGGTGAATCCCTGGACACAGCACAGG
>NC_031790.1:1201899-1208198 GCF_001522545.3 Parus major
AATCCCTGGACACAGCACAGGAAATCCCTGGACACAGCACAGGAAATCCCTGGACACAGCACAGGGAATCCCTGGACGCAGCACGGGGTGGCTCTGGAGAGACAGCAGCTCTGAGAGCAGCTCTCTGGAGAGGAGCAGGGGGACACCCTGCTATTAAAAAAGGCTCTGGAGGGGTTTCTGCCCACATCAGGGGATGTGGAAATGCTGTTATTTCCTGATGGAAGTGCCACTGTGGCACCAGAGGTGCTGCAGCCCCTGGAGCTGGGCAAGAACCCTGGGCTAAGGAGCAGCCCCAGTTTGGTGGCACTCAGACACATCCATCACCACCTCAGCTGTCTCCAGATCCTGGAGAAAGGTCTCCTTCCTGCAATTCCACTGCTGGATCCTGCCTGAAAGGCCAGGCAGACAATTACAGCATTTCCCGTGGCTCTCCTCTGCCAGGGAGAAGCAGAGGTGATAATCACAGGGTGCCTGTGCCCAGTCACATTCCCGTCCTCCTCCTGCATTACATTTTACCTACATTTTACCTTCAATTCAAAAATATAATTTCTCCCCTTGCTCCTGTCATTTCCTGTGGAAACATTCCTTCTGTGCACTCATTTTGCCCTTTCCTTCACTAAATTCTTCCCTCTACTTCTTTTCCCTTTCCTTACCCTTTAAATTAAAAATGTTGGGCTCTGGCACTGCATTAACACAACTTCATCCTGCTCTCAAAGGCTGCTCAAGTTCTCCTCCGCACCAGGCAATATTTCACCTTTTCTGAGAATTTGTCTTTAAAAGGACGTCACCTAAAAAGAAGATAAAGTTGTTTTCTTTAGCATTTGATATATGCAACAATCCTGCTCACCTCAGTAAAATAAAAATGCATAATTGCCAGCCTGAAAGCCATAATTTGCATTAATATTGTGATTTTACAGCTCTTGTGCAGGCAGGGATGGAGTGGTGGCCTCAGCATTTGTGTCTCCTTTAGGTGGGCAGGGAGAAATATTGCAGGTCCCAGCCATCCCCCCTGAGCATCCCCAGCAGAATATCCCTGATTAGATTTGGGAACCAGCTTGGAATCAGCTTTATCAACGATCCCCATTTCCTGGATAATGGAATTAATTTATTCATTAAAATGTTATCTAATTATTGAGGAGAAATCTCCATCCTGAGTGTGAGATAACAGCAGCTCTGCTTCCCATCTTCCCCCTTAGCAGGACTTCTAACTGGCAATATTGGATAGTGATTTTATTATTGTCATTATTCAATTCAGCCAAGCTTCTTTTTTTTTTTTTTTTATCTTCTTTGTACTCTGTTTACACTTTTTAATGAGGTTTTAATCTTCCCTGACGTGTTTATTCAGGTTATTTATTTTACAAAAGGAAAGGGCCTTAAGTATAAGTGAGGAAATCAATGTTTTGTTGGGTTTCTTTTCCAACCTGGATCTGAATCTCTTTCTAATTCTCCTTTTCAAATATTCCTTCAGTCTGAGGGGAAGAAAACACACGGGGTTGTGGGGAATGTTTGAGAAAAGAATGGAGATTTTTAGATTAATTCAAGTAGAACTCAAACTCTTAGGGAAGAATGGTGATTCCTACGAATCCCCCTAAGAATAATTGATTGCAAAATATTAACTTGAGCTTTCAGAGATTTTAACCCAAAGTGCATCAAAGTAGCAAGGCAAGCCTGGAGCTGGCACTGGCCACAGCAAATCAGCATTCCCTGGAATTCCAGCAGAGCTGTGTTCTTCCCAGTTTGTTCCTGCACTCCTTGGGTCTGGTTTTGGAGGGATTGGCCTGGAAAACCCAGCAGAGGATGAGGTCTGGATTTGCCAGGGAATAACCTGGAATAGGCTTTATGGACTTTTTCTTTATATTTTTTATTTCTTTTGGATTTATTTCTTCTTTTAGAAATGCAGAGCTGGGCCTGAAGGGTCTTGGGGAGGAAATCCTGCAGCCCTGGAAAGCCCCAGAGCAGAGAAACTGAGGCAGAGGCACCTCAGCCTTGTCCCACTGAGGTGTGAAGGGAATTCTGTCCTTGCAGTGCAACAAAGAGAGAATATGGATTGTCTGGAGGATTCTCCACAGGATCCCCTGAATCTGTTCCTCCAGGGGGAATTTCTGCTCCTGTCCCTCCCCTGCCCACTCTGAACCCGAGCAGGACCCGGGGGTTCCTCCCCTGGGGCTGGGAATTGGCTGCGATTTGGGTAACCCCAAACCCCAAATCCCAAATCCCAAACCCCAAATCCCAAATCCCAAATCCCAAACCCCAAATCCCAAATCCCAAATCCCAAATCCCAAATCCACATCCCCAGGCCAGCTCCTGATCCCTGGATCCCAGAGCCCTGGAGCTCCATGGAAGGGGTTTTAGGGCTGGAAGGACTCTCAGCAGCATTTTTAGGTGAAATGAATTTATCAGATCTCCGTTCCTGCCCAGGGAATTCCTCATCCCTGGGAATGTCCAAGGATGGAGCAGCCTGGGATAGTGGAAGGTGCCTCTGCCCACCTGAGTGGGATCTACGGCCCCTCCCAACCCAAACCATTCCATAATTCCACAATTCTTTGCTCCAGACCTGCTCCAGCACCTCTGCAAGGAAGGGAGGGTGAAAATTAAGAATTTAAATCCCTTCCCTACACAACACCTCAGAAGGATTTCTGCCTTTGACACTTGTCATGCTGAATATCCCCCTCCTCCCTTCTGGAAGGAAGTTAATAAGATGCTTCCCATTTAATTTTTGGAGCAGCAGAATTATTTAAAGAACATTAATGGAGTCAGACTTAATTTACTCTTTTTCCTTTTTTTTTTCCCCCCTGACTTGCAATCATTTTTTCCCCCTTCTCATGCTTGTTAGCTATTATTTTGTAAATGAATGACTTCATTTCATTTAGGCCCAGATTTAATTGTTCCTTATTGGAAATGTCAGCTTTCACAGCTCATTAATAAGGCACTGGTGGAAACAAAAAAGTGGGGATGGGGAGACATCACTTGCCTGGTGAGGAGCTTTACTTAATGCAGTGTCCAGGGCTTGGTTGGGAAATCCAGATTTTTTTCTGGAGGCCGATTCCCTGCATCCTGCTGGATGGAACTGCCTCATTTAATTAATAATTGCTGCCTTCAGTCCTTCCTGTGCCTCAGATGCTGTGAGGAAAACACAAACAAAAACCACTCCCTGCTTTCCCAGCTGGAGCAACACTGATCCCACGAATCCAGGCCATGAAATCCTGCAGAATTCCCAAGAATAGCCCAAAATTACCTTTTTTTAAAATTTATTCACGAAAATAAAGAATGAAAACTTATGAACTCTTTCTTTGCCATGTAGAATGTGACTGAAATAATTAATTGCCCTGGTGGTTTTGTCCTCAGTGCTGATATTAAAGGGTTTTCTAAGTTTATCAGAGGCTTTGCTAAGTTTTAAACCAAAGTGTTGGGGTTTTTTTAGAGCAGTGCAACAGCTGTGACAGTGATGGAAAAAGAATAATAATTATAATAATAATAATTAACGTTCATGAATTAAATTGCATTAGGTTTATTATTTCATTATTAATAATAATAATAGTCATTTATATATGGTACTATCACACATTATTATACTATTATACTATTATTATTACTATTACTAATAGTAATATTTTACTTTAATTACTATTTTAATTACTATATTACATTACTACAATATTAAAGTTCAAGTCTGATCAAATTTTGTCACTCCCACCAGCTAAGAAAGAAGAAAATCCCCAAATAATCCATGAAATCTTTATGGCATGATAAAATCTAAACTTATTTATAAATTCAACAGCACTCCAACACTGCATGAATCCATCACCAAGGGGATATATCCTGCAATCTGTCCTGTAATTGGGATATTTCCTCTGGAAAATGCTTTTTAAGCCCAGTTTGGCTCATTTAGGATTTATAAAGCCCTTGCCATGAAATGGTTTTGCCTCCATGGGATTTTTTTGTTTTGTTTTGGGCTGCCTTCTGCTGCTCCCACATGTTTAAATTAAAAGTTCCCAGCAGTTTTTGGGAGGAAAGGAAACAAAAAAAAAAAGAGGCAATTTTATTTTTTAAAAAGGAGTAAATAACGCAATGAGAATTGCAGAGGAAAGAAGAACTAGAAATAAACTTTTACATATTTCTGCAGAGCCTCCAAAAAGAAAAGGGGAATTTATTACTCATCAAAAGAGGCCAAATTGGCTCAATTTGCCATTCTAGAAAGAAATGGAAGATCTGCTGTGCTTTCCATAGACAAAGATATTAAAAGCTGGACCAAAACCATGGAAAATATCCCTCTCTGAGGCTTGCAGATGGAGAAATCCCTTTCAAGAGAAAATATTTGATTTTGAAGGTCCCAGCTGAGCAGGACCAGCAGATTTGATGTCAGTAATGGGCCCCCATTCCCAGAGATGCAAATCAGGCACTGCTTCCTTCAAAAAGGGAACAAAAACCCACCCAGAGCAGCCCCAGGAGGTTTTTCCCTCAGTTTCCCCAAGGAAATAGTGCTGGGATAATCTTCCCTAAGAGGGGATTGATAGCTTTAAAGCAGGGTTTCAAAACCACATTCAGATTTTAAGAAAACTACAATATAAATGCAAAATATTTCTATAATAAACACTCAACTGTACAAACTATAATAATCTTCATTTTTTTTTTCCTTCAGAAGCAGCAAAGGCAAACATAATGCACACACTTATCAAGGTGAAATTATCCCATCTTGGAGAGGCTGTGAAGGGAAAATTCTAAGGTGGTATTTTCTTGGATGAAAGCTCCCATGCAAGTGTAAATTATTATCATTAAAATAATGAATTCTTTGCCCGGTTTAAGCTTTGCAGCTCACTCTGGAATTGAAAAATGCTCTGAGCTCAATGAAACTCTGGGGTGTAATGTAAATTTTCCACAGCATTTGCTTTTCAGCTGAATTGTACCCAGACAAAACTCCATTCCAAGAGGTTTGGGAGGGAGCACCAGGAGCAGCTGCCTCTCCATTAGAATTCCTGGAAAATGGGGAGGTTGCTCATGGTTGGGAAGTGTTTCCACACCATTCCCAGCTCAAAACTGGGCAGAGCTGAGCTCTCAGAAGTCCTGCACTTTTTTGGGGGAATTTCAGAGGATCCTGGACTGGGTTGGGTTGGAAGGGACCTTAAATCCCACCAGTGCCACCCCTGCCATGGCAGGGACATCTCCACTGTCCCAGGCTGCTCCAGCCTGGCCTTGGGCACTTCCAGAGATCCAGGGACAGCCCCAGCTCCTCTGGGAATTCCATCCCAGCCCCTCCCAACCCTCCCAGGAAAGAATTTTACCCCAAAATCCAACCCAAATCTTCATGTGCCAACTTTGATTGGTCCCATCAGACCCAGTACCCTGTTCCCTTGGAGTTCATTCTTTAACACCCATTTATAAACAAAACCTAAACCCAAACTCTTTCATGAGGACTTTAGGAAAATCTTTTTGACATTGAGAGCAGCTCCTCTGTATTCCTTCCACATCACATTGGCCAAGTTAATTAATGCAGAAAGAGCTGTTTACTGGGCCTCTCCCCGAAGATTTCTCCCTTTTGGTGGTTTTTATCCCCTCAGTGTGCAAAGTGGGGCTCTCAGCTGTGGCAGGGAGCTCAGAGAAGTTGTCCAAGGAACAGACATCATTCCCTCAGCTCTGGTTTGTGCGGGGCTGTATCTGCCCCCCTGATTGCTCTGGGGGCTGGGAACAACAAATCAGTTAATTAAAAACAAACAAACAAAAGAGAGAGGGGTGGCACCCCTGCACCATCCACACACAAATGGAAAATGAACATTCAGTGGAGCAGAAGCAGCAAAAGCCCCGTGAGATGCAGCTCTGGAGCTGCTGCAGCATCTCCCCCAAACACGAGGTGCTGCTCTGAAATACCCAAATGCTTTTGTTGACCGAAGGGGCTGCGTCAAGGAGGAGATAGGAAACTGTCCAAGAGATAAAGAGAATTACTGCCAGTGTTTGCCTTGAGCTGTGTTTGCACTGTGGTGAGTGCTGGGCTGGCAGGAATCATCTCCTCGACTCCAAGGGGAGTTTCCATCCCTGGAAAATGTTCACATTCACCCCAACTGGTGCAACCTTTCTGCCCCATCCCTTCCCTGGTGCCTTTTCCTGCTGGGTCTGAGGTGTCCCACGGGCAGCAGGAGCCTCTCCACTGTCTCCAGCTCCAGGGCACTCCTGCTGGGAATCACAACCTGCAAGGCTCACCTCCCACCCAGGAGAAAACCTCCAACCCAGGACAAAACCTCCTATCTGGGACAAAACCTCGAACCAGGACAAATCCTCCTATCCTGGACAAATCCTCCCACCCAGGA
>NC_031790.1:1208323-1246327 GCF_001522545.3 Parus major
CCAGGACAAATCCTCCCACCCAGGACAAAACCTCCCTGTTCCTTGTTCAGCCCTGGAGGATCCTGAAAACTGGTCTGGGTAAAACTCCTGGGATTTCCAGGCTGAAAATTTGCAGCAGGATGGAGCAAACCTGGGGACAGGCCAGGGAGGACACGGGGGAAAAGCTGATTTCCTGATTATTGATTTATTGATCACTGATTTAGCTGGGTGTCCAACCTCTCCCCTGTCCCAGCATTACCCTGACAAGGAACCTGACTGTTGGCAGGGAAGGAATATCCTTGGAGCCTTCCTACTTTCCACAGGCTCCTTTCTCTGCCACCCACCTCACCTGCAGCAGCAGCTCTTCTGCCATTAATAAAAATGAAATGAAATGAAATGAAATGAAATGAAATGAAATGAAATGAAATAAAATAAAATAAAATAAAATAAAATAAAATAAAATAAAATAAAATAAAATAAAATAAAAACATAATGATGATGATGATGATGACGATGATGAGAATGATGGTGATGATAATATGATAATGATAATAATAACAATAATAAAAATAACAATAATAACAATAATAACAATAATAACAATAACAATAATAACAATAACAATAATAATAATAACAATGATAATAATAATAATAATAATAATAATAATAATAATAATAATAATAATAATAATAATAATAATAATAATAATAATAATAATAATAATAATAATATTTATAGTCCTGACTCAATATTTCACTGTTCTGGAAACTTAGCAAGAGAATATCCCTTGACATCCAAAAAAATGCCAGGCAGAGCTAATGGGAAAGTCAAATAAATAACCAGGGCAGGTGAAAGTCATTCTGAGAAGTTGAAATGGTGTTTCCCAGTGATTAGGAAGGAATAACTACATGGATTGCTGGAGCAGAGCAGGCACTGCCCCCACAGCCAAGGATTCCATGTGTGAGGAGCATCCCCATCTGAATTCCTGACACACAAACCCCACCTGCACACAACTGGAAAAAGGCAGTTATTTCCTCTTTCAAAACGCTTTATCGGCTTTAAAACATTCCAACAATAAAAATAATAATTCTCAGGGAAGGGGAGGGGGGACTGGAGTCCCAGAATGTCTCGGAGACAATTTCTTGCCAAGGAGAAGAATAATTGTTAGCCAGAGCTGATCAAACAGCGGTATTTTTGCAGGCTGAGAAGTCATCCAGGAGATGTTCATCCCAGACTTGTCAGGAATGGTTAATTTGCTCAGGAACCCGTGCTGGAGGAGCTGATGCCGCTCTCCCCTCAGCCACACTAATTGTTTATTAACATACAAAAGAACCCGTGACCTTTAAAGGCAGCTTTTTGTCCCCGGCAGGCTGAGGAAATGAGCCCCGGCACAGCAAACGTGCCTGGGCTCCTTTTTATTTTTAGGAAAGTAACCTTTTAAGCAAGGAACTCTTCATCAATAGCGTTTTCACACTCTATATTTAATAATCATGGGATTAAGCAGAAACGTGTTATTTGCTGCTTCATTTAGGATTCAAAATTTACCCGGAAGAATTGAGGCTATTTTGAGCATTAAGTCATAGCTGTACAAATGGAAGAATTTGGGGAATTTAAAAACATATAAAAAAGGGGAGAAGGTGTTTCATATCAAGCAGCAGAACCACACATTGATGTGTAAACTTTCTGAAGGGTGAATGGAGCAAAATCAGTTTTTCCCCTGGGTTTTACATCACTCCCACTCGCTGTAACTGATCTGGGAGCTTGACTCTCATTTTTCAAAGCCACTTCCAAGTTTGGGACATTTATTGCCTTTCCTGATGGATTTGGTTCTTCAGTCTTGGAGGCACAGACCAGTTGTGGGTTGGAGGCAGAATCCAAATCTTCCTCTGGGAATTCTCCATGCAAAGCTGGGATGAGCTGCCCATGGCCATGGGAAATGTTGAGTTATCCCCATGGATGGAGAGTCCACAGCCCCTCTGGGAAATTCCAGGGCTCAGCCTCTCTCAGAGCAGAGAACTTTTAATAATGTTAAATGGAATTTCCTGCATTTCAACCTTCACCCTCTTGGCCTGTGGCTGGGAATGACTCGGGAGAGCCTGGATCCACAATTCCAGCTCCCTCCCACCAGGGATCAGGATGATAAAGGCACCTTTATCTTTCTCTTCTCATGGCTGAAGAGGCCCAGCTGCTTCCAAAGAGCTCCCCTGGGGACACAAAAAGCAGATTTTGGGAAGATCTTTGGGTGATCACAAGCACTGGATGTCCCAGGGACAGAGAAACCCATGGAGAAATGGATCCCATCCAAATTACCCTGCAAGTTGTGCAAAAATCAGGGTAAATGCTCTAACAATGGACAAGTCTTGTTTTTTTAAGAGACCCAACCTCATGCAGGAAATAATTTTTATTCCAGTTTGAAATCTGAGCCCCTTTGCTACCAAATCATTCACTTTTCTCTCCTGAATCCATCTGAACAAAGTTTAACCAGCACAAGAGAAACGGAATCTTTAAAACACCTGAAAATTCCTTCTTGGCTCAACTTTTGGTTACTTTTTCCCAGCAGCAAAGCTGCTCCAGCATCATCTCATACAGCATTTTTCAATGAGGTGAAACATTTTTCATCACAAGATGTTTTGTCTCTTTAAAAAAAAAATAATTCTATTATTAGTTGCATTTATATAAAATACAATATAGTTTTGTCATTTATTTTATTATATATAATATAAAAATATAAAAAATATATACTGGGATCCAGTCTGCAGATTTGGTTTAAAACATCTCTGGAAAGTTGTCAAGAATTTGGGATCCTGAATCTCCTGCTCTGGCCATAACCATGACAGGAAGAAACTTTCCACAGAAACTCTTGGGTGCATCTCTCAGCTCAGAGAAAAGTGATGATGTGACTTTATTCCATTTATTCCATGAGAGGAGGCTTGGTTAAAGGTATCCACAGAGGGACAATTTTCAGGACCTCTCCGAGCCTGGGCAATCTGTTAGTGGGGAGAGTTTTAGTCCATTAAGCTGCTGAGCCAATTCATGAGAATGTTATTTAGTGTAAATTTTCATTTGGATGAATAGCAGAGAGCTTGATCTCTAACATCTGTAATTGAATTAGCAACCTCTTTGTTTCCCTATTCTCTTTATGGCCGGGCCACGGATGCATTTTGTGAGCATTCAAAATTACAGCAGTCGAGCCATTACTTGGGAAAAGTGCCACATAATGCCCTTCTGGAAGTGGATTTTTATTTCACTTAACTTTTTTCCCTTCCCAGGGAAGCGATGTTTTGCCTTTCACTGCTGTTATTCACCGGCTCCTCTTTAAAGCTGTTTTTTCCCCCCCAAATTTGATTAGCTCCCATAGATCTTCTTTGCATGGCTGATATAGTTTGACCCCTACAAGCCTGGAGCCAGAACTTCAGGATTCATTTGTTTTCCCATTATTTTCCTGCACAGGAATAGTAATGGGAGATTAGGAAAGAAAAATATAAGAGACTAATTTAACAAGGGATTTAAACACCTGCTTAATTACATCTCTGCTGAGGGCAGCACTGATTCAAGTGCTTAATTGGGTGTTGTTATTTGAAAATATGGAAGAATTGCATGGCAAGAGGTTTGTAAAAGTGCTGGAATGTGGAACAACATCCCCCATTTATTATAATGCTCAGCATTAAACCAGAATGCTGCATTTTGGGTTTAACCAGTGGAGCCTCAAGCTGGGTTAAGGCTCACTGAGGAAAACGGGTGAGTACAGAGGATTTTCTGCTTTTAACAACATAAAGATGCTCCTCCAGGGCCTCATTTCAATCTTTAAACATAATTTGAGCATTAAAAAGCCTGAATTCTCCTGAGGTTTGGGTCCATTCAAAGTCCTTCCACCAGGATCAGCAGTGCAGAGGAGAGACTGTGAAATGTTACTACCCTTGGACAAATCGGGGGAAAAAAGCGAGATTCAGACAAAGCTTCGACTTGATCTTGGAGGTCTTTGCCAGCCCTAAAAATTCAGCAGGGTTTAAGTTCAAGGAAGGGAATACAAATGCTAAAATACACCTAAGTTTAGCCCAAAATAGTCAGGTGTTGTGCTCTGTCCCTAAAATCCGTGAGCTGTCTGTGGCTGAGCCCTTTGACCTCCACAGGGAGAGCCCAGCCCTGTGCAAAAAGGGGAATCTCTGCTCTTCAACTGCTGAGGACTTGGGAAAGAATTCCCTGCAAAACTTCCAGCTGAATTTGAACCCAGTGAACCCCAAACCCACAGACCCACACGTTTATTATACACACGGAATAATGACAATAATTATACACACGGAATTAGAGCAAAATGAGTTCTAAAGGTTGAAAAGCAAACAAGTGACAGGTGCCCAGTGCTGGACAACAAAATCCTGGCAGGGGGAATTTAGGAATTCCTCCTTCTAAAGGGAATTTATGGAAATATTTATTTTTTTTTTCCCCATGGGGATATTCCCACTGAACTCTGGATGATCTGAGTCCCCCTTTCCTCCTCCTCTGGGGTGTCATTCCTCAGGGCTCCTGCCAAGATCCACTGCTGGAGGCAGCTGGAAAACCCAGCCAGCGCCGAGTGCTCGGCCAACAGAGCAGCTCCACAGCCAATTCCTGCGGGGCCCAATTATTTGCCACAAAACTGAAGGACAGGGATATGTTTCCGACTTCAGACACTTCCCAGCCCACTTCATTTTTTCTCCCTCATTTCACAGCATCAGAAATTGAGGGGGAAAAAAAAAAAAGCAGTTTGCCAAAAAATCGCAGTGGAAGAGCGTTTTCCTGAAGTTGAGGCTGTTTAATATTCATGTAGAAAACACTGGATATTCATGTAATCATCCTGATTATCCTCAATATGATGTTGCTGAAAGCTAATCTCTGTTGGGCAGAATTGTTTAAAGTAACAGCAATGTCTTTGCAAGCCACAATAATTTCTTAAACTCGTAAACATTGGAGTTCCCTGGGCTACTTGGGGATGGAGGGGGGGTGGAATATGAGATTTTGGGATTTAATGTTCTCAGTGGGAATTAAAAGCAATACAAACAAGAACCTTACCAAGTGACTGGGCTGTTGCTACAGGAAAAAAAAAAAAAGGGATTTTTATACAGCAAAGTTTAATACAAAGGAGTTTAATACAGCAGAAAAGGACTGAGTCAAATGACAGCAAACTCCACGGATATTGGGGCATAGACAGAGGAGATGAAATCAGGCTGTGGAAATAACTCACCACATTGGGTTATCATTGCAAAGGTAAACTCCAAAAAAATCCTGGAAATTGTATTGAATGAAAAAATGCACATTTTGCCAGCGCTGTGTGGTGTGAGAAGCTGGCCACCACCATAATTACAGCTTTAATGCCTTTGAATGTCTCCCCACACCACTTCAGGGACTCTGGTTCCAGTCACTTGTGGTGGAAAGCATCAACTCAGGGCTTGCCCTGTCTCATTAAATAAATGACCTGACAACAAAAAAGGCAAATTATTCCCCAAGGAAAACGCTGCAGGGAAGGAGTGATGCTCTGAGGTGTGAAACCCTCTCCTCCAGAGGAAGAACAGGAGCAAGGAATGATCAAGCACGGGAGCTGGGGTGAGTTTGTTGGGAACTTAAACTTCCAGAGCATCTGGCAGCTTAAAGGATGGCCAGGAAAGGAGGACAAGGACTGCATTTCCATGGAGACAATCCTGGAATGGTTTGGGTTGGAAAGGACCTTAAAGCTCATTAATGCCAACCCCCTGCCATGGCAGGACAGCTCCCACTGTCCCAGGGCGCTCCAAACCCTGCCCAGCCTGGCCTTGGGCACTTCCAGGGATCCAGGGGCAGCCACAGCTGCTCTGGGAATTCCATCCCACCCCCTCCCCACCCTCACGAGGAGGAGTTTCTCCCCAAAATCTCACCTAAACCTTCCCACCTACAGCTCAAGGCTATTCCCACTCCATGTCCTTGTGGAAAGTCCCTCTCCAGCCCCATGTAACCCCCTTGAGGTACTGGAAGTCTATCCCACTTTTCCTTGGATACCCTGGCAGGTTATCCAGTCTCTGTGCCTTCATTTCATATTTTATCCCCTCTATTTTTCCAGTCAACTCCTTTGAAGAAGGAGGACAAATTGTGCACAAGTGCAGTGGTGAAAGCCCTGCAGAAGGGAAGGTCCCTCTTGGGCCCATGTCCCCATGGGAACAGTGCCAAATTTTCCCCCAGTCCCCTCAGAACCTCCCCAAAAATCCCCTCTTGGCTCAGCTCACGCCAAGGACGACTCACAGGGGATGGGAACGAACAGCCTGGACTGGAAAAAGGCAATTTGTGCAGCAGGTGACTCGAGGCTGCCTTGGGGCCACGGGAGGCAGTTTGAATTCCAGTGGAAGCGACTGAGGAGAAGCGGAGCTGTCACATCCCACCAGCTGCACGCCCTGCCCGCGGCTCCAGGCTCCATTTGTTGTTGATTGTTTGATTCATGTTAATTCATTCTACTGTACCAGAGCCTTGCCGGGGCTCATCTGTTATTATTAATATTAATTAGCCCCAGCACTTTCATCCAAAGAGCTCGTGGCGCTTTACAAACATTAATTAAGGTTCACAACACCCCCGGGGGGGAGAAGGAAACTTTGGAGATCTCTTGGAAAGGTCACAGAGGGTTTGGTTTGAAAAGGCAGCTTTGGGAGGATTCAAAGGGCTGAGGGACGGGGGACATGAGCTCAAGTGGCATTGTCATCACAGATGCTCTTCCCAGGGAAGTGACACAGCCTGTATTCCCAGTGAAAAGGATGGAGTCTGGGATAGGCTTGGCTTACAGCACCTGCTGCAGGGACAGGCTCACAAATTACCAGGAGACATACACAGACACTGGAGACACGAGCAGAGTGCCTGGCACAACTCTTGTAAACCATGGGCTCCAAGTGTTCCATAAATCCCACAGGAGCCTGCAGTTCCTTGGGATTCAGAGAACATGGAATGGTTTCAAGCTGAAAGTGAGTAGATTTAGAGTAGATGCCAAGAAAAAAATCCTTCCCTGTGAGGGTGAGGAGGGGCTGGGATGGAATCCCCAGAGGAGCTGTGGCTGCCCCTGGATCCCTGGGAGTGCCCAAGGCCAGGCTGGAGCAGCCTGGGGCAGAGGGAGCTGTCCCTGCCCATGGTGGCACTGGATGGGCTTTGAGGTTCCTTCCCACCCAACCCGTTCCAGGATGCCCTGACACAACAATGGATAAAGATTCTGTGTTCCCATGATCCAAAGGCAAGGAGAACAGGCCTTTCCAGCCTCAATGAAAGTGTTCCCACTCCAGGTGTGACTCTCACTCCCAGTATCCCAGGGAATGGATGCTGGAAGCCCCTTCAGCAGCCCAGAGAGGAGAGGGAGGAGCTCCCAAGGAGCACCACAACCGATGGTCCAAGAATCCCTGGCACCAGCCCTGGGAAAACAGGCACAGGAGGAGGAGTCCCTGGGCATCCCATCTCACATCCAGCCCCAACACAGATCCTGGCTGAGGCCTGGGAGCTCGGAGTCTCCCCACAAAGCTTTTACTCCTGGATTCCTTTCCTCAAGCAAACGGCTCCTCCACTCCCCCAGCAGCATTTCAGGGAAGGAGATTTTGCTGTGATGGGAAAATCTCGGATGCCAGGGCGATGGGCAGAGATAAAAGTGAGGTAAGTGCACATTGAGTGCCACAGAATCCATTAGGGGAGAGAACACTGAATGACTGCAAATAACTTTTTAATATTTCCTTATTCCAGGAAAAACTCTCTGATGTCTAAAATGTGAGACATCACATGGGCCTGTGAATTAAGAGACAAATCTGGGAAAGATGCAGCAGTGAACTATAGATTTCTGAAACCAACATTAGCCGTAAGAATAAAACCCCTAAATTAGATTATTTTTCAATGGTCCAGCAGAACCTGCCTTGAAAATCAGGCTGCACTGCCTCCTTATAACTAGCTCAGAGCTCCTGCAAATGGATGGGTCCTAAATCTCCACGCTGGATTTATACACAGATGGATACTCCACTGGATTTATACACAGATTCTCTGCATCCTCCAAAATGCAAAATGATGGAAGTGATGAGGAAAAACCCCACGAGATGTTTAGGATCTGTCAGACAAGGAGCAGAACTGAGTCTAAACCACAGGTTAAGTGAGTGCCCAACCCTTCCTTCAGCACACTTTGATTTTTGAGGAGTTAAATTGTCCTTTGCTGACCCCTCAAGTTTCTCCTCCCTCCCTTTCAGCTTCTCTGTCAATTTTCTGATCGCTCCATTTGGAGGGGTGAGAAAGAGCAGGGCTCTGCTCGCTGGTTCTGGGACTGATGTGGGTACTTCTCATTTCAAAAGACACTCTGGGAAATGAAGGAAAAATTTAAGTAATTTTCTTAACCTCCTGGCTTCCAGAAGGCAGGAATGGAAGTCCCATATTTTTGTCATCAAGATGATAGCAGCAATCTGCAGAGCTGTGTGAGGCCACAAACATTTACCCGGCAGGTTTTGTGTGAGTCGCAGGGAAAGAAAGATAAGGCCAGAGCAAAATCCATTTCCCTGGCAGTGTTTCTGAACAGAAGCATTGCAGAGAAAAAGCAAACAGGAGCTGGCTGTTTAAACCCCTCTCAAAAAGGGGCAAAAACTGAGCCTCTTTGTTGTGCTCTCAGAAGCTGCAGCAGAAGGTGAGCACAGCCAAGGTGATGGAATCTTTTACTGACACTTCTGAATTTCTTTTCACAAGTTTTGAGGTGAATTTTGAGTTTTCAGCAAGATCCTGCAGGTTTTGAGGTACAGCAGCAAGCCTTGCAGGGTTTTTTTTCACATTTCTGAGCTCCACATCAAGCACAATTTAAGCTGCACCTTGCAGAGACATCTCTGTTGCCAATGTGGGATGATCCCAGTGTTGCAAAACATACAATATAAAATATTTAAATATTTAAAATTTTTTGTATAACTTTGGTCAAGGGGTTTTTTTACCTTTGCCCTGGGGAAAAGAACTTTGATCTTTTTTGTTCCCCAGGGCACTGTTCCACCAGGCAGGGTCTGATGAGCTCAACACATCACAGACTGGGAGCAGATCAAGCCATGAACGGAACACCAGCGGCAGCTCCCAACACCTACCCTGCCCCTGGCAGAGCTGGAGACATCTCCTCTGGAAAATACCCACAGGAAAATCAAGGAATGATGATCTAATTAACATCAGAAGTGAAGAAATCCAGATCCAAGAGGAGACCAAATACGAAGAACTCTGTATTTGCAACTTGAAACCAATGAACTCCGTTTCTATGAGTTTTGACTGTATAAAAGATCTGGAAAATCTTGTCAAAACCATGTGCCATGGAATGATTCTCTGTGTGTGCCATGGATGAGATGATTTCTGTGGTAGATCCTGGCCAGAGCAACATCCTGGCCAGATAATTAAGTAATGCCTATACTTTGGACAAAAGCAGCCGAATTTAAGTTATATTCACATTTAGGCTGGGTTTGGGGCTGAAAGGGAGTGGAAAGGACAAAGCCAAAGGGAAGCCCATCTGTTTATGATTATTGATGGAATTATTGGGCATTTTGCATTCTGTTCTTCTTCTGACCAAATCCTGATGGCTGCACCAGGATTTACTCCTGGAGACAATCCTGAGCTGATTCCCTGCCTTCTTCTCTCCTTTGAAAAAGGTAATAAAGGAGTCAGATGATCAATTTTGCAATTTGCAGTTGCCAAGCAGCTTTGAAGCAATTTAGTGATTTGGGTACTTATTTCCTGCCTGTCCTGATGGCAGGAGATGATATAAGGATATTGAGCCTTAATAGTCTATTCATTCCCCTGATAAAACTGAGGGACCAGGGAATCAAAAGTATCTTTTTTTCCTTTTTCATTTTTTTTTTTCTAATGTTAATTTTGGTTTTGCAAGACCTTGTTGCGCATTGTCTTTGCATTCATTTAGGAAAGCTCTGAAAAATAAAAAGCGCAATTTTCAAAGTATCAGACACCTTCCACCAGGCAGATCTGAACACCCATTCAGCTGGACATTCAGATCTGAGATGCATTAATTAAAGTGGTGGCGTTAATGAGCACAAAAGGAGCGTGAGCATCATTTCAGCAGCCAAGTGGCTCCTGTTTGCTGCAGTCTAATCCTCCTCCAGGGATTAATGGCAACAACGGAATTTAAATTCACTAAACACCTTATCAGATTGGCATTTACACCCTGCTATTAAGCATTTATCAGGACACCAAAAGCCTGGATTTCGTTCCTTTCATCCTCACATCTCCAATTATTTGGGGAAAGAGCTCCTACAGATCATTCCCTTCCTGGCTGGATGCCCAGGAAGGCTCCAGGAGCACTCAAGGGAAGGGATTTGGGCACAGCCCCCTCCTGCTGTTTATCTGCCGGGATTCGACATCCTCAGGTAGATTCTGTTTGGACATTGGGAGAAATTCTTCCCTGGGAGGCTGGGGAGGGGCTGGGATGGAATTCCCAGAGGGGCTGGGGCTGCCCCTGGGTCCCTGGCAGTGCCCAAGGCCAGGCTGGAGCAGCCTGGGCCAGTGGAGATGTCCCTGCCATGGCAGGGGTGGGAATGGATGGGATTTAAAATCCCGTCCAACCCAAACCATTCCAGGATTCTGTGCCTCAGGAAGTGAGTTTGAAGTATCTGCAAAGTGCTTGAAGCTGAAGCTCAATTACTTGGCACACAATGGATTGGGGATGATCCCGTGTTGCCTGACAGCTCCTTCATGATTTTAAAATAAAACTCTCCTCTTTTCTTTTCTCTGTGGCAAAATCCTCTCAAAGAGTCGACAGATTCCTTTCCCAAAGTTTCTTTGTGTTCTCCTCTTTGTGCTCACCCCCTTTGTTCCTGCGGGCCGACTGGGAGTAGAGAGGGCTGAACAATCCAATTTTGGAACGTAGGACAAAACTCAGGAGTCAAAAGCTGCTGTGCTACTGTTCAAACAGAGGAGGGAACGCTGAGCCCTGCACAGCCCCAGAGTCGTGATGCTCTGCAGAGAACCATGCCCAAATCCATCCCATTTGGTGACGCTCCCTTTTCCTACCCAAGGATTTGCGGGTGGCTTTCAACTCCAGCACATATGAGCTGTAGCAAACCCTTTGTAGCTCCACCCCTGTGTTCCGTTCCACGGGAGATGAGAAACATCTGCCCAGCTGCACGAGTACAGGGGTGACCTTGGGGCAGAGCTCTCAGCATTTGGATTTCAGACAGATTTCGGACAAATCTGAGCTCTCCGTGTCCTTGTTCTCACAGCCCACAGCTTTTCCTGACAAGGCCCTGCCGTTCTAGGTGGGAGCACTGGTCCAAGTCCTTCCATAACCCAGCAGGCACAAGGCCCTGGGTGTCCCATGGGCTGATCCAAATCCCATGGAAGGTCAGGGAGAGGCAGCATCACCTTTTAAAACAATTAGAATCAGTTCAGCCATGGCTGAAGAGACAGATTTGCTTCCACGAGCCTGGAAACCATTCCAGCTACCAAATCCAACCTGTATTTCATGGAAAGAAGAGGCTGAGGATCAAATCCCAGTCTGAGGCCTCTTTGCCACTCTTTTCAAGGTCTTCCAGCCCCTTAACCCCACAGCCAGCCCAGCACCCTCCTCCCCGCAGCTCCTGCTGGGCTTAGGAGGCACCAGGAGCTGCAGGGTTGACAGAGCTGATGGTGCTGGAACAGATGGCAAGGACGAGTTAATTGATCTGCTGGGACAGCCCGAGGTGGCCTCGTGGAGCAGAATATGCAAAGATCCATAATGAACTTTCATTAGCAACAGAGAGAAAAGTCCTGTGACGGAGACTTGTGCACTCTTCCCAACACAAATCCAAATCCTGGCTTCGCTCCTGCTTGTGGCCAGTTCAGGAAACTTCACTCCCTGGGATGACTGGGGAAAAAAAAAAAAAAGAAAAAAGTGGTTTAAAGCTTTTCTTTTAGCTTTTTTTTTTCCCAAAGTGAAATTTCTTCTGTCGTGCCATCCTCCTCAGTAGGAGCCATAATTTTACACTGAGGAACAAAACTGCTCCCCTTTGCCCTTTCCGGGTTTTCAAGTCTTTGTTAGAAGAAAAGCATTTCTGCATTTTCTTACAATGTGTCTCTGACAGGAGAGAAAGAAACCTCAAGGAAGGATGCTAAAAAATCAGAAATCAAAGCATTTCCAGCAGCATCAGGGTTACCCTGGAAAACACCACAGGCACAACCACCCTGGAAATTACAGCACAAAATTACAGCCCATTATTGAATCACAGAATGGTTTGGGTTGGAATGGACCTTAAAGATCATCTTGTTCCAACCCCCTGCCATGGACAGGAACACCTTCACTGGATCAGTTCTCAGAATAATTTACCAATTGTTGACAACCACCAAAGAAAAAGTTGTTCAGATATTTAGAGTATTACTCAATTCCGGGTGGATTTCTTTTTTTTTTTTTTTCTCCTCAGAGCAACAAATTAAGGAATATACACAAGATTAAAAGAAAATTCTGGAAATCTGAAGCATCAGAAAGAAATTCTATTCCTACTAATATTAATGTTATAGTTTAATAATAATACTAATTAATAATAATACTAATATTAATGTTATAGGAGATAAACATTGCCCTATTTCATGTCAGGAAGAGTAAAAGCCCTGTGGCAGAAAATGCAGAATCTTTAAAGGAGTCTCTGCAGGAGAGTCTGGAGGAGCCCTGAGCCACGCCTGGACACTCCACTCCCTGCTCCCCAGTGCAGCCCTTGAACACCTGAGCTGTCCCAAAGTCAAGGAACAAGTAAGGAAAATTTGGTTATTTCCATTACTTTTTTTAAAAAAATTGGAACCAGTTGCTGATTTTTGTAATTCTGGATGTATTAACCAAAATTATCGTGCTGAAAATACCAGGACATCCTCAGTGTGCAGTGCAGGCTGCAAACCCTGCCTTCAGTGCACAGATTTAAAATACCACAAATCATGCAAACGTGTATTTAATGATAAGGAAATGTCCCTGAGGTCAGGAGATTTGAATTTGTCTCTCACAATTAAAATGCCTCTCAAAACCTAAAGACAACAAAAGCCCTACTGGAGTGACAGGGACTTTTAGCAGAGATAGTGATCAACAGGGTTCTGTATCGAATTCATTCTGTAGGAGTGAGGATTTAAATATCTAGCCATGGATTAGGAAAAGAAAAGCCTTGCAGGTAACATGGAGAGTCTTACTGCTGGCTTGGAGAGCAGATCAGCCCAGAGCAGGGATTGATGAGGAATTCCCACTGGAAGCCCCTGAGTTCCTGCTGTTTTCCCTTTGGGATCAGAGGAGCAGAGCTGCACAAGGTTCTGGGCAGCTGCAGATCTCACAGTTTTATCTTAACACCAGTTTTTGTGTGCCCAAAACACCTATTCCTCCTCCTCCTCCTCGGAGTAGTGATCCAGGGGTTTCTGTGTCCTCAGGCTCCAGCACTGGCTGCTGGTGACCCAGGACAATTCACTTTTCCATGTCCCCACAAATCTGCAGGATGGGGGCAATGATGCCGAGTCCTTCAAAATCATGAAAAGGACTCTAAGAGGCATTTGGAGCTTGGTGAGGAACAGGAAACTTTATTCCTGTCAGCCACAAGGGTCAAGGCCAGCTTGGATGGGGCTTGGAGCACCCTGGGACAGTGGAAGGTGTCCCTGCCCATGGCAGGGGTGGCACTGGATGGGATTTAAGGTCATGTCCAACCCAAATCATCCTGGGATTCTCTGACTCTGCCTATCAGAGGCCTTTGTTCCCATTTGACACCGCTAAAGCAACATTACAACATCTCCTGACCTCCTACATAATGCAAGCGACACGATTTCATCTGGTAGTTTCAGCACTGAACTGGATTTATTTTTTAATAACGCCATATATATTTTATCCAAACTGTCATTCAGGCCCTCAGAGCTGGGAAAACAAAGACAAACATTACAGAAAAGTTTATGATTCCCTCACTCGGAGGATTTCCACTCTGCTCTCATTATTTCTGGCAGACTCGCTGTGGGGAGTTTTGCTTCTTCTCCTCGGTTATAAATATTCCATGCAGATTTTTAATTAGAGCAGCATGGGTTTTTTTTTGGCTGAGACAAAAGAAATTGGATTCCCCCCCTCACCATTTGGGCTTCATTCATGTGGATGGACTTCCAGTAATGTACCCACATCAAATCTCTGCATAAACAAACCAGAGGCTGTTTTATTGAACTAAAACTCTAATTGCTTTTACCAACAGGTGTCTCAGAGTTGGAAAGCAAAACAAATGTTTGATCGGGTCCTTCCTCTAATTAGCAACAGATGAATTAGCAACTGAAGGGAAAGATGCACTTTTTAGCCCATTGTCTAGGTTTAAACTGCTCTTGTGGAATGCTTCATTCAACACGAATTTGCTTATGAAGGAGCCAGAATTAGTTGCAGGGAGCACTGAACCATAAGGAAAAGCAAAAAAGGAACTCCAGGGGGAAGGATAAAGCAGAAGGAGTAAACAGCAGAGTTCTGATTTCTGCCTTTCAGACCTCCTTCAGGAAACTTTTGCTGTGCTCTTCTTCCTCTGCTTGTGGATACCTGAATGAGGATTTTATTGGGATTTTTCAAACGAGCTGTCTCGTTTAGAATCGGAGCCAGGATTGGGTTGGGAGGGACCTTAAATCCCAGCCAGTGCCACGGGCAGGGAACCTTCCACTGTTCCAGGATGCTCCAAGTGAGCTCCAGCCAGGCCTGGAATTTGTGTAGGACTCCTCAAAACTGGTGATTTAACCAAATTGAGTTTCCAGGTGTTGTCTCATCCTCAATCCCTCCCACTCCCAACCTCGCAGCAGCTCCCAGGATTTGTAGCTGTTGTTGGCAAATCTGTGTCTCTGTCTAGAAAAAGGAATAACAAAACCCCCAGCTCGGCCCTGCTGCCAATTCAGCTTTTTATCTCCTGATTTAGCTAATTAATTTACAAATTACAGCCATCAAAAGAATGCCGTGATTCTGTCAGGTTTAACACCCTGCACTGAGGGCTCCGGGCACTGATGACAGCCAGGCAGGGGAACCACTGTAAATGGCTCTGAATTCCACATCAAAAATAAACTGGAAATGAAAATAGCAAAATAAAGCATTTCTACAGCACAGGAGTGTGGGATGCCTTAACTGAGAGCCTTCTGTCCTGAATTCCAGCACTGGGCACAGCACACCTGAATTAGGTGTTGAATCAATGTCTGGGCTTTGCCATTCTGCTCCTTAGGAATCATAGAACAGGTGGATGATGAAAGATTTAAAATTGCCATGGATTTTTGTAGTCTGCAGGCAAACACAATAGGGGAAAAGGGGGAAAAACAAAAAAGAGGATGGGGGAGAGGTGTCTGAGCAGCACCCCCATCCCGAGCCCAGGGTGGGGCAGTGCTGCCCCTGTTCAGAGCTCCCCAGGGCTGCTGACAGCTCTGATCCCTGAACCAGCCCATGCTCAGCCTCCAAACTCTGTTTATTCACCCGACCTGGCCTTGCAGACTCGTGTCTCCTCTTCCCTTTAATTGTTGCCATGACCTAACAAGCATTTCACAGGAGAAAGAAAACCAGCAAAAACCCAGCACACTGGAAAGTGTAAAAACTCCTCGTGTCCTTGTTCTCATAATTTTCTCTCAGTGTTGCACCCCAGGCAAAGAAATTCATTTGGCTTTACAAGGAATTCTGCTGTAAGTCAAGTGTTATTAAGGGCTTCTTCATATTGTTTATCACGGGAATCTGAGCTGATGTCTCGCTGAGCACTCCTAGGGAAGCTTGTTTATTAAAAGGTACAAGTGTTCCTGCAGCCCTACAAGCACGGCCCTGACAAGCTCCCTCTCCACACAGCTCCAGAATAAATAACTCGAGAGCTGAGGAGAGGGGCTCTGCCCTGGCTGTCAGCAGCTCGTGGCTCCTGTGCTGAGCAATTAGGGCTGCAGCCTGATGCTGGAGAGCAAAATAAAGCTGAGCCCACGCTGCCTGCAGGGCTGGGAGCACGCAGGTAATTCCAGGCCCTGTTAGCAGTGCCTGCCTTGCTCTGGCATCGTTACCTGTTCCAGGCTCTGGAGAGGGGCTTTGATGTGCCTCTTGCTGGGGCTCCAGATCTTGCTGTGACAGCTTCCTGGTGCTGACAGAAATGCCACATAAAGGAGAAAGCCAGACACAATGTGGGAAAGCCCAACAGCACCACACCATGAGGTTCAGAGTTGTTTCTTCTTTGTGTTGTTTCTTCTTTGTGTTGTTTCTTCTTTGTGTTGTTTCTTTTTTACGTGGGGGTTTTTTTTTGGTGTTGTTTCCCTTTTCGTGTTGTTTCCTCCTTTGTGTTGTCTCTTCCTTGCAGCTGATTTCAAATCCCTCACACTCAGTGTCATCACCCTGGTTCATGTCCCTGATAAAAGCAGCCGAGTGAGGGGCAAAGCCCATTCCAAAGGCTGCAGGAAATGCAGGATGGGCCAGTTCCAGCCTGCTGCTGTAGCCCAGAGCCTATCAATGAGCACACCTGTAGCATCAGGGTGACAACTCTGAGATATTTAAACAATGAGGAGCCTTA
This sequence comes from Parus major, assembly GCF_001522545.3. Taxonomy (NCBI): domain Eukaryota; kingdom Metazoa; phylum Chordata; class Aves; order Passeriformes; family Paridae; genus Parus; species Parus major. Next base: position 1,224,766 of record NC_031790.1, read on the forward strand.
AACTGGCTGAACAGGCCCTGGCACGGGTGCCCAGAGCAGCTGTGGGTGCCTCTGCATCCCAGGAAGTGCCCAAGACCAGGCTGGATCCACCTGGGATAGTGGGAGGGAATGGCAGGGAATGGGAATTAAATGAACTTTTATGTCCCTTCCAACTCAGACCATTCCATGGCTCATGATTCCATGATAACAGTGCTTCCTTCCTCCAAATCCAGACTTGATGCTGGCCTGAACTTCTCCTGTTAAACCCCATTCTCAGTCAGGATTTTCCTGACAGGCACAAAAATCTGCAGCTCCAGCTGGTGCAGTGTCCATTCTCTCTGCTCACATTCTCTGTGATCCTTTCCTGATGGGCTTGTAATGTATTAAAGAAACATTTCCAACTCTCCATAAAAAAAGGAGCAAGTTTCTCCTGAGTTAAGAGCACATTATTTCATGAGCCAAAAAAGAGAGACAATTTAATCTCCCAAAATTAGCATAACTTCCCTATTATTCTAGAGACTGCTTGATTAAATTAGCCTGTATCACTTTAAAAGGGATGAGGGATGAATTGTAAAGGAAGAGAGCTTAAAATTGAAATCCAAAGAATAAAAAGCTCACAGGGACACATGAAAGTGAAAACACACAGCATTGCCAGTGCCAAGCAACAGCAGGAAATGCCACAAAGCCAGAGGGGGTGGCAGGCAGGGGACACCAGACCCTGACCCGAGGAGATTGTGCTCAGCTGGGGCTCTTTTGTCCAGCAGGGATCCCTGAGAACCTGCAGAGTCACCGGGGTAATGGGCAGAGCTTGCTCAGTCCTTCCCAAAAAACCATCCCAGGGTTTCAAAAGCAGCATCAGGTGCAGCGATGGCAAAGCTCATCTCTGATAAATTCAGACTGGAGTCGTGGGGTTTGACACCTTCACCCTGGATAAGAACCAAGTGGTGCCAACACCTCTCTTCACGCTGCAGTTTTATTTATTTTCTTCCTTTTTAACAACACTGCATTTTATTATAAGCCACTGCACAAGAAAATACATCACAAGTGTAGGAATCGACTTTGTGCTGGAAGAGAAAAAAGAATAAAAGGGGGAGACACAAGCAAAGATCTGTAAAAGAAAATAAACCCAGTGCATAAATCACTACAAACCCAGGGTGGAAGAGGCTGCACTTCATAAAACCTGACACTGTCACCTCCAGTCTGCAAAAAGGAGATAAAAAAAAAAACCCTGGATGCTAAATTTGCCCTTTACATTGAGTTTGAAAATTATAACATCATAAAATCAGAATAAATCAGTCAACTTCAGTCCTTGGGACTGTCGTAGGGATTGTCCATTAGGTACTGAGGATCTGGGAGCTGGATTTGTTTTTCATTTAGAGCCTGGACATTTTGAGTTCCCACATTTGGGATGAATCAGACACCTCTGGTCCCTCACACCGCAGAATTTCTGTTCTGTAGATCCCACCTTAGATTCCATCCCTGATATAAGATTTATTCCTTCAGGAGCAGTGGTTTTGTGTGCTCTTCATTATTTTGCACAAGGAGCTTGGAAAAGGCAGCAGGACTGGCTTTGTCCCTGGGATTTCTACCTCCAGCCACAGCTACAAAAAGCAAAGGAAAAAAAAATCCAGTCCTTGACCCTCAGTCAAATTGGAAAATTATTTTTAGCAAAGCCTGAAAAGTGCAGAAAGCAGGAGGGGGAGGGAAGGGATGAACACCAAGCCAGGTTTCAGACATGCCTGAAGGGAATGGCAAAAATCCAAGGGGAAATGCAATCATGTGCATAAATTATGGCAATTTTTGTTTGAAGAAGTTTCTTCCTTTTTCTGTCCCTTTGGGGTTTTTGTTTTGGGGGTTTTTGTTTTGTTTGGGTTTCTTTATCTAATTTAAAAAAAAAAAGGAGTAAAAAGTTAAATATTGGAAAGAGGAGGGGTTCCAACACCTGGACAAGACATGAAGTAATTTCACTTTTCATTTCAGCCACCAGCCCACAGAAGCCCCAGTTTACACTCTGCTGCTGATTAATTTCCAGTGAATTACAGATGCATCAGCCCCTATTGATGAAAATATAAACGGGGGGAGTTATAATTGAAAACTTTCAGCATTGTAACCTCCCCCTCAGGAAGGTAACAAAGCCTGGGAGGAAGATGTGAGGTGCAGTTCACATTTTGTGCACTGACTTTCCAGAGGTCAGAGAGAAATTAATTAGGCCTACAAGGAAAAATATCCCACAGGAACTTCTGAAAACTGCATTTGGACAGGCTGCCTATCCCTAATCGTGGGATTTGCATGATTTTTGGGTACAGGTGTTTAAATTCCCCTTTGTGGTCTTGAAAATCTGCTTAAAATGGGACTGAAGAAACCATGCTGGACTCTAAGACTTTTGCACAGATAAAGCTGGGAAATAATACTAATAAAATAATTAACTGTGTGGAAAAGCTTTTAAAAAAATAGAAAAATAACAGAACTATTAGAAGATACAGAAGACAGGCAGGTGCTCAGTTTAAGTAATCTGGAAAAGGATTCAGCCCCAAAATCCCCTGCCCAAATCCCCAAAAGCTTGAGGCACTAATCCACACTTTCAACCCCCAATTAAGGACAACTCCTTGAGGATCAGATGTTAAAAAGCACAAAACAAAACACATTCAGGTTGCCTTGCAAACTGTTTTCACCCAAATGTTCCATTTTTCTGCCCTGACAGCAGATAATGGTGGGGAAATGCTCTCTGAATTTGTGAAGCAGGTGACTGTAATGTGGCATAAACATGTTCATTATGCAAATCTGATTACTTCAATCTTCAGCTGGAGCTCATTTGTTTGGATGAGGCAGAAGATGCTGAGTTCTTCGAGTTCCCCTGGTTTGTTCACCAGCAGATAATTGTTGATATTCCCCCCAAGCCAGTCACGCTCCAGGGGAGCTCAGCTCTGATAAGGGAAGGAAATGTTACCTGGGCTTTGAGCTGGAATTGCACTGCCTCGTTCAGAGGGAGGGGTTGCAGTGATAAGAAAAATAGCAATGCCTCACCTTTGAGATATCAGAGACATTTTCACTTAATTCTCTGAATAGCACTGATGTGAACTCGGTTGTTTTTGGCAATTGGAGGGTGGGTATTAAATACCTGCAGGACAGGAGAATGAAAAAACAGAGGAAAGGAGGAACTGGGAAGGGTGAGCTGGGCAAACACCTCCTCAGGGGCACAGAGCAGGTGCTCTTTACTCCATCACAGCAAACTGCAATAAGATTTCATCCTCGAGTACTTTCTTCTTTTCTTCCAAAATCACACTGTTAAGGCCATGGGTGGCAATTCCCTGTGATCCTGCAAAGCCTGTCCTGACTAAACCTGCGTGGGTCTATAAAACTTCCCTCTCCTCTCTCCTGGTTTTGTCTCTCAAGGCCTCCTGATGCCATTCCCGGTGTCCTGCTCTGAGGTGGAAGTGGCACCACACACGAGGCATCCCCCAAAGCCATAAAGGCCTGAAACTCAGGAGGATTTAAGGAAAGAGCAGCTCCCTCTTGAGTCTCAGCCTGGACAGGGGGCTCAGGAATTCCCTGGGTCCTTTTGGAGCTGCCACTTTGCAGATGTGGATATGGATTTGTAGGAACATTTCCACGTGTCTGTGTCTGACACCACCAAACAATAACAATAATAATATATAATATAAAATAACAATAACAGCAATCTTCAGCCCTTCAGGCAGCTGTTTCTGCCCAGGAGCTGGGAAGATCCAGCTCTGGAATTCTCTCCTGAGATCAAGCATCAGGTGCTTGGATATTCCATCCTACCTCAGCTTACCAATACCTGGGATTTAATTCAGAGGAAAAGGGGTCACATTTTCCATCCCAAGGGAGACTCCTGCATTCCTTAGCAGACACCTGTATTTCAAACAAGAGAATCTGTGATCAAAATTAAGCTAAATCCTATCCATAGGTGAGTTTTTAAAAACCCTCCTGCCTCCCCAGCATCTGAATTCCCTGCAGAATTCCCTGGGAGGTGATGATGCTTCCCAAGGAGCTGCTTCATCTCTGTGATAAACCAAACCTGGCATTTTAAGCCAGAATTAAAACACAAATAATGGGCAGAGGGTCAGGAGAGAGCCCATGCTTGGTTGTTAGAAGAAATTTATTAGCCAGGCCAAAGTGAATGGAACAAAACCAGGGCTTAATGGTCAGATCTATAAATATTATTATTGCTGTCACTGAAGGCATCATTAACTTTAGAATATTTGCATAAGGAAGCTGAAAACAAAATTTTAATCTAGCAAAAAAGAAAAAAATAGTAGCTACTTTTTATTTTTATCCCACTCTCCAAATATTATTTGTGTGCTTATTTAGACACAAAATCCCCAGAGACTTCATCAGGATATATGGAGATTATTTGATAGCCTGGCTTCATGTTATTTAATTCCCAGAAGAGAAAATAATTTCCCAAGCAACAACAAGAAACTTTTAATGTGTTTATTTCCTGCCCAGATCAGCACCTTGGCTTTTGTTTGGGGTGTGGGAATCACTGGAAGGGTCACAAAAAAATCCCTTCCCGTGGAAGGTTCTGCCTGTTCCCTTCCACATCCAGAGCTTTTTTCCTCTATACAGGGATGGAAAAGGGGTTTGTGGGCTCTGAAAGGGGAAAATTTTGGTGGTTTCAGAGCTGGTGACCTCCAGTTTGTCCCAGTCCAAACCTTTTGCTCCATGCTGGGAGGGGGGAAATTCTCATTTCTCAGCAGTGACAAGCAGCACCTGCACCCCTTGCTGGAGCACAATAAAAATTGTTATTATTTACCCAATTGCTGGTTTTTGTGGCAGTGGGGAGAGCACAAACCAGGCAGGGGTTTGGGGCACTCAGCTGACCCCAGGTAGTGCCGCTGCCCTCGCTGGGAGCCCCAGGCTGTGCCAAGGGAGGAAAACATCAACCTGGAGCCTGCCCAGAGCTCCTGATCCCTTCTCCAGGAGCCTTTTCATCCCAGCAGGTCCGTGGCTCCTGCATTTCACACAATTCCACACAATTCCACACAAATTCCAAATTTCTGACTTTTTTCAATTTACCAAGAGCTAAAACCACACCAGATTTTGACAGGTTGTTCTCACTCAGCTCTGAGCTGCTTCTCTTATTGCAGCTCCTTCCTGAAATGAAACAACAGCTCAGATGCCTTAAGATTATCCTGTAAATGTTGTTTTTGATTTACAAAGGCAGCAAAAAAGGGGTGCAGAGGCAGAAGAACCCTCATCCTGTGCTGCAGGAGTTACTGCAGGGGTGGCACAGAGAAAAATGCTTCCTCAGAGATGCAGAACCACAGGATTGTGGTGGAAAATAAAATAAACCAAGGACTCTAACTGATCAAACCCCTCATTGGAATGGAAGCATTTGGAGATTGCTTTCAGCTTCTGGAAATTACTGACAATAAACAAATTTCCAAACAGTGCCTCTGAAGCCATCACAGAGCTGTTTGTGGGGTTTTTATGCATCAAGGCAAGAGAGAGAAATAAATTTGTAAAAAAGGCTAAAAAAGGGGTGAAATATTACCACCAGGTCCTTGAAGGAATTTCAGCCCACAGGATGATCTGGCTGCCATGAATAAAGCAGGCGACAAGGTCTGAGACGAGGTTTCAAAAGCAGGAGGAAGAGAAAGTGGAAAAGCCAAGATTTATTTGATTCATCCCAACAGCAAGAGGGGCTCTGTTTGCCAAGGTTAGCTGACACCAGCACAAAAATGGAATAGCCATAAATTTGCCTCCAACAAGATCTATTGTCACTTGGAGATGATGAAACCTGGTTTATCATCTGACTTTTAAAATATATACACACAGAGCAGGACATGCTGTTAACAGATAAAATAATACAGTCTCTGAAATTTTAAGAGGATGCTGGTGTGGATTGGAGTGGAAATAAAGGAGTGTGTGGTTATTATTTCCCCAAGGAATCTCCTCTTCCTGAAAGGTGTGCAGGAAGACTGCACATCCCATTCCATGCAAATAATCCCACATAAATTTGCTGATTTGATGCCAATTAAACAAAAAAGTGGAGATGGATTAAACAAATCCATCCCATGGCACGTGAATTGTGGGAAATGGCATTTCAGGAATAGGTTTCCCGCTATATTTTCCTAATATTCATGTGCCAGGAGAAATCTTTTTGTGGTCCTGGGTCTGAGCTCTCTCTGCTTCAGCCTCAACCCATTCCCATGGATTGCTCTCTGCAGGATCCTGCTGAGAGCTCGGATGTGCTTCACAGGGCAGGGCAGAATGACAGCAACCCCAAAAATCAGCCAGCTGCCAGGCACTGGAGGCCTTCAGTCCACAGGAACTGATTCCAGCTCACAGGAACTGCTTTCAATTCCATAAGAGCTGCCTCCAATCCCACAAAAACTGCCTTAAATCCATAAGAACCGTTTACAGTTCATAAGAATTGCCTTAAACCCATAAGAATTTCCTTCAATCCCCTAAGAACTGCCTTCAATCCATAGGAACTGTTTTCAATCCCATAAAAGCTGCCTTCAATCCATGAGAACTGCCTTCAATCCCTAAGAACTGTTTTCAGTCCGTAAGAACTCCTTCAATCCCATAAGAACTCCTTCAATCCCATAAGAACTCCTTCAATCCCATAAGAACTCCTTCAATCCCATAAGAACTCCTTCAATCCCATAAGAACTACTTTCAATTCAGAAGAATTTCCCTCAATTCCATAAGATTTGCTGTTAATCCATGGGAAATGCCCTCAATCCCATAAGAACTCCCTCCCCTCTGGCTCCTTCTCTGTACATCCCATTTTACAGAGAGGCTTAGGAATTATTTGACAGAACTCGTGGGCCCACTAACCACCTTACACACACGAAATGTGTTAATCCAGAAGGAAATAGGAATGCTGTAGGAATGATGAACCACCAGGGAGGAGATTTCCCATCCTGCTGGGACCTCACAAGCTCACCCCATCAGCCAGACCCCACAGAGCAGCGCTTGGCTGTGCCTGAGCTCAGGGAAATATCCCAACACTCCAGCTCCAGCCTCTCTCAGCGAGGAAAAAGGGAAAAGCAGCTGGATTTTCTGGGCAGCTTCACTGCTGGTGATGTTACAGGGAATTAGGGCTCTCACTAGCAGACAGAATGGGTGAATAACCCAAAAACCAGGCCAGGAGAAGCCTTGGAGTGAAATCCTGGTGAGCAGGGGGTGGGAATTTGAGCTGCCAGTCCCCTCTGGTCCCATCAGGGTTTCCACAGCACGCCCCAGCTCAGCAAGGAGCACCCAGGAAACCACAGCCCCTCTCTCCAGAAGGGAAACTTCAATCCTGACTTCTTGGCATTCAGGGATTTCTTTTTCCTGACTTGACTTGGCCCCACACAGGACCCCTGTACTCAGGATAAATCCCTCACCCTGCTCAAGGACCGGTGTTTAATATTCCAGATTTTAATATTCCTCTAAACAGTGTTTAGGGAAAGTCTAATCCCAGTTTTGAGAGTGGATTTGCTGTCCAGTCTCGTACACATCAATTCTCTGCTCCCCAGCAGTGGCCACTGCTCAATCCCAAACATTATTGGAGTGAGCCACAGAGAGAAACAACCCAGGAGGGGCTTTATTATCCTGCAGAGCACTCAGTACATGAAATAATTCCTCTGCCAGGTCAGGATAAACCTACAAATCTCAATTTCCCTCTAACTTCAGTTGAATAAAGGAAGGAGGGACTTCACCCAGGTTACTTCTTCACTGGGCTTTAGAAATGGTTTTGAAAAGGAAGGAAAAGAAATGGCCTTTCCCAGGTTGATTCATCCCACTCCGACACAGGGCAGATAAATTGCTTTTATTCCTTCAAATAAAAGGAGCCATAAGAACACTCCCAGAGCAGGACTTCAAACGTGCCTGCCCACTGACAGAGATGAATTTCATTCCAACTGAAAATCCATACAAACTTTAATTTTGAATGAACCTTTGATTCTCAATTAATTTTTTTTTTCCAAGTCCTTAATTTCACTCAGAGATATCAGAATTCCCACAGAACAATTCCCCACCAGCTTTAATGATGGAGCATAAATTGCAGATTTGTTTTCTTCTCAAGCAGGTTTCTTCCATAATATAAAGCAAATTTTCAATTAAAGGCAGATCCTATTGGAGGCAGCATCCCAAAACCACAGAGTGCCTCGGGCTTTGGGAAAAAACCAAGGGAACAGACACAAAACCAGCAAATAAACCTCAAAAAACATAATTTCTGTTGGTCCTGCTGTTCTACTTTGGTTGGCATAGCACTTTTGCCTTAATGAATAACTTGAAGCATTAAAACAAATCCCAGGACCAGCTCAGAGGTGCTGAGTGACCCTGGATTTATGGCTGGCTGTCCCACAAAATGGAGTTATCTGTGTCCAGAGGGGCTGGAAGGGCTGAATTTTAGTAAAAATCTAACAATTAACTATAAATAATAATAATAATAATAATAATAATAATAATAATAATAATAATAATAATAATAATAATAATAATATAGTATAGTATCCTGATGGCACCAAGCTTTGCAGGTCCCAGCCAGGCATTAAAAATGGGGCTTTTTGCTCAGGTAAATCTTAAAAAAGCACCACAAAAGCAGGGCACAGAAGGAAGTGGAGAACACACAGAGGTGACACTTGGGAAAGCAGACATTTTAATTGGAAGTGACACAATGACATAAAAATAGACAGACATAAGAGTCCTGCAAGATTAGCATGGCCTTTTCCAGGCCCTGCTGGAGGACTGGAGCCTGTATTTGTAGCAGGAATTATTCCACAGTCATTTCCTACAGCAATAATCTGAAATAACCCTCAGCTGGACACATTTCCCTAAACACAGAGGGAAATTTCTGAGTAAAACAAGAGTGGACATTTCCCAGATCAGTGTGGTTGTTGCAGAATATTTCAGATTAAGTATCAATTCAATATCACCTAGAAACTGTAGACAAAACATTTAAAATAAGTTGTGTCCTCCAGAGATGCTTTTGAGGGTCCAGGGGAGCTCAGCTCCCAATCCTTCACTCCAAACTCAGGTGAGAGAGCCCAGCTTGTTTTGGCTTGAGAAAATGGAATTATGGCAGCTCTGAAGGCCCCAAAGAGCCCAAGGTGGGGACAGAACTCATTGCTGAGTTTGGAAAGGAAAAGGGAGGCCTAAAGGGAGCGGGACTGAGTGTGGGGTGTGGGCTCAGCAGGTGAAATACAGAGGAAAGACCCTGGGGTGGTGTCACCTGTGGGGTCACCTGTGGGGCTGGGATCGATGCTGCAGCCCCAGATTTACCCAAACTGAACCTGCCCCGAGCCCCAGCCACAGCCAAGCTCTGCCAGCCACAATCCCACAGCAACCCCATAAATCCTGCCTCGGGCTAGGAAGGGGTTTTCAAGGGGACAGGTAAATAAAATCAGTGTTTTCAGACATATCTCAGCTGCAGGGGCATCTCCATGTTCTGCTGCCATGAGAAAACACTGCCAGGCTCATCCCAAAGCCCACTCCAGGGAGTTCCTCCCATGCAGACACTGTGGTCATAAACTCACAGAAGAGAACTGGGGGGAAAAACAAAAATCACTTTCAAAGGATGTTTAAAGAAAGATTGCACCGTTCAGGACTCATTTCATCAGCACTGCAGTTGTGAGCGCCTTCCACACAACAGCCTGACTAACAGCAGAAATAATTCCACGTTTTTTTGGAGCTGGGCTGTTCCCCATCAGCAGTGAACAAATGAAACCTGATTGCAAATTTTGAATCCCATCACCAGATTCCTTTTATCTCCTTCTCACCTCTTACAACAGCTTTAGAGAGTGGCACATGAATGACACCAGTCTGTGGATTAATGAGCACTGGGAAATGTTCTTACGTGCAGAGGCTGAGAACATCAGCAGAGCTGGAAACAGAAAGGGTATTAAACAGGGAGGGAAAGGGGATTTATGGCTTTCATTTACAGCTCTAAACTGTGAGGCTCAGAGTGTGAGATACCCCAGAAATATCTTTTAATCCAGGACTTGTGGCTCAGTCTCTCCAAGTCAGGACCTGTGGTGCAGCAGCTCAGCAAGAGCCACAGGAGAAGATGCTCAAAGCCCTCTCACTCCACACGAGGGACAGCCAATGATGCAGTGAAATCCCTCACATTGGCCTGAATTGTTCTTCTCTAATTTTTCTTTCTGCTGTTTCACACCCCACTGAAAGTTCTGCCCCTTCTGGACCCCCCAACCCACCCTCTCAGGGGGTGCAGGTACCTTTTGCCTGCCCTCAGACAACTTTTATAGCCCAATTCAAAAATTGTTTAGTCAGGCCATTCATCCTTTGTCACTTTAATCTCTCTCTATAAATCAAACCCTCAATCTTCATCATTTTCCCTGTCTTTTCACAGCAATCTATTCCTGAGTTTCTGTTCCCTTTGGCAAGTTGATAAAAGACAATAGCAAATATTTGGATGTGTCCTGCAGTTTGCAAATTGTAGCAGCAGCTTTGTTGAGGTCTGTTCTGCTGTTTGCTCTGCCTGTCCCCTGCATGCTTGTGCTTAAAGCTCTCCCCAGCCTTCCAGCAGGGAAAAGATCACCAGATAATCAAAATACCGAATACTGAAAAGGTCAACATAATACTGAACAGAACCTGAGCGACTCCAATGTATTGGGTATTAAAATTATTGCATCTTGCACTTGTGAGAAAGAGCAGGGGAGAAAAAGAGCAAAGGCTGGAGCATTAATCCACTGAGGTGTCAAAGGCAGCAATGAAAAGGAGAAGGAAGCGTTCTGAACCATTGATGTGCTCTGATTTCTTCTCCTAAAAAAAGGATTTCCCCTTTGGTATTCCAAGGTAAATATTCAAAATGAAGCAACTTTACAAAAAATCTTCACTAGGGAAGGAATTCTGGCCTGGAATTGAACGAGTTGGAAGATTCTGCTACAAAATCCTGAAATATTTACTCCAGTATTTACACCCTCAAGATGCTGCTGGTGCTTTACCCTAAAATGAGACATGGGAAGAAATGACTTTTCTCACAGAGTTTTCCACAGACAGAGCAGTCAGTGATGGAAGAGCTTTTGTTGCTCATGCTCAGGAAACAAGGGCTGAAATTCCTCCAACAACACAGACACGGGAGTTGCATTTGCATTAAAGACTGGCTGAATAAATAAATAAACCAGCATTGCCAGCAGTGAGGCAGCACTGGGATGTTGCTTGGTGCTGGTGATGTTACACCACGTCTTAGGCCAGAGCTGAAGTTCTCCCTGAACAGTGTAGGCAAAGTTCCTTTGCTATTTTTTTTAAAAAGGGAATAAAGGTTACCACACTCCCAAAGTAAAAAAAGAATTTTTTTTCTGCCACTTCAAACTGTTACAAAAGAGTTGAGGTGTGTAAACATCAAACGGGAAAATCTCAAAGCATCATCAGGGATTCCATCTTTTTGTTCCTCATATTTTTCTTCCAGAGAACAGAAACTATGTTTTTTAGCTGTTAAAACTCACCAAAAAAAAAGTCGATTTTTAAGGTGTTTACACCAGAGAATTTATCCACAGCTTTTTGGACAGTTCTAAGCAAAATGAAAAGGGGAGGTCTGGAAGGATGGATGCAGGCCCTGGGCCACACATCTGTAACACCCTGAAGGCTCTACCAGGGGAGGAGGAAAGGCAGCAGCAGCAAACCAGGGCTTCATTCATCAATTCATTTGGTTTTTCACAATGCCATAAGGAATCTCTCAGGGAGGGTTTAATCCAGGAATTCCAGAGGATTTAATTCCACCAGGGGTGAGGGGCTGGAGGAGCTTTGCAGGCCGCTGTTCCCTCACACAAAACCCGTCCTTGGCCTGTGCCTGGGGCTGTTTCTGGGAGAGGAAGAGGCCCCAACGTGACAGGATCAGCAAAGAACAAACTGCTCTGAAGTTTGGCTCCTCAATATTCCCCTGGATTTTGTTTCCAAATTTACCCAGCAAAGGCTGATGGAGCCGTTGCTGAAAATGGGATTTTGGGGACACAACCAGGATCACCCCGTGCTGAGATCTGACTGTCCCAGCTCTCCCCAGCCTTCCCAATACAGGTTTTAGCTTCTATTTCAGACAAATCCAAGCAGGAAAATCCAGGCTGGAGGCCCCAGCTCAGGCTGCAGGGGGGAGCAGCCGTGTTCAGGTGGGTCACACCTGGAGCAGGAATTCCTGTCCTTCCCAAACAGCAGCACAGGAAACATTGCTGAGCTCCACACCCAGCTTGGGCGAGTTTGGATTTATCTCCAGGTCTCAGAGGGGTCACAGTTTTCCCTCAGACATCCCTGAGATCCTTGGGAGGTGCCAGCCTGGGGTGGCTCACTGGGAAACCTTCTCTTCCCACAGAATCCTGGAATTGGGTTGGAAAGGACCTTAAATCCCAGCCAGTGCCACCCCTGCCATGGCAGGGACAGCTCCCACTGTCCCAGGGTGATCCAGCCTGGCCTGGGACACTTCCAGGGATCCAGGAGCAGCCACAGCTCCTCTGAGAATTCCCCTCACCACCCTCCCAGGGAGGAATTCCTTCCCAAAATCCCATCTAAACCTCCTCTCTGTCAGTTTGAAAACTGAAATAATTTGTGGTAAGAACCCCAGCAGAGTTTAGTCCCTAAAGCTGGTTCCTCTCTAAATTTTTCTTTGTTAAAATATTAAAAATAAAAGACAAGAAGCAACATTCTCCTGATCTGTGTCTGCCTATGATGCTTTGATTTAAATCACATCCCCCTTCCCAGATAATGGCTCATTAATTGTCTCTTTCTGGAAATCAGGGTTAAATAAGAGTGGATACAGACACAATAAATTTCTAGATAAGAAGATATCCTTAATAAAACCCTGGGTGGCAAGGATGTTACCATATTAAATTCACAGCATCTGTTTAATAAACAATCTTTTCCTCCCTCCTCTATTCCAAATGTTGCTCCAGGAGATCTTTTTATGGAGGATAATTTTTGATTTTACGGTGGGGCTGTATACAGGCAGGGAAACCAATATTTTAGTCCATTTCTCATGCTGGGCTCTGCTCCTCAGAGTCCTTCACTAAAATCTGGTGCCCTTTTCCAGCTTGAAAACCAGAATTCCAGGAATTTCCTTTCCACTCTTCCCAGGATGGATGTTGCACAAAGACAGGTTGGGATGTGGGAGCAGCACACAGGGAAAAGAACAGGAACAGGGGCTAAAGAGAAAAATCCCTGTTAGTCAAAAACTTTAAATCTGGGGAGAAAGCAACCCTGGGGAAAGGATGGTTTTTCCTGAAAAAAAAAAAAAAAATATTTGGGCTTCTCACCCAGGGGTATAAATTTTATGGCTTTAAAAATGCCAAGATCCTGAGTTTTGTTCCATCCCTGCTCCAAACCCAGCATTTCATGTCAGGATTTTGGGGCAGAAACAGTGAATTACCAGGATCCTACAAGCAAGATCCAGGATTTGTATCCCAAGGATGCTTGTTGCAACTGGCTGAAAAAAAATAAATAAAAGGAATTGGGGAATATTAGCTCTGTTTTTAATTGTTGTTGTTCTGATTGATCAGGGAATTAGGAAGGGAACCCTCCTGGCAGAGCTCTCAGGATTGCTCTGCCTGCAGGTCCATGGTGTGCTCTGCCCCAGGTGGGTGAGTCCTGCAGGACTGGAAGGAAATTAAGAAACAAATAAAATCTATGTATAATGCAGTTTCATATTCACTGCCAAGGTGTCACACTTGGCTGATAGGCTGGGAAAGAACCCACAACCACGTTTCCTTTCCAAAATACCTGGGTATTTCCACAGTTTTAACAGAAGTCAGCCAAAAAATGCAGATATTTGTAAACTTTGAACAACAGCGACAACAACAAAAAAATCTCCTTTTTAAAAGTTTTACAGCTCATAAATGAGCATGATCATGTTTAAATCAAAGTTTTTCCCCACTTGACACCCTCCAGTTATATGTCTTCCCATCGTTAATTTGAGAGCCCAGGGACGCCATGAGAAAAGAAGGAGAAAAAAATAACCAATGGCTGCTCATAACTTTGCAATTTGTTGTGGTTGTTGCCAACCTGAAAGAAAAATCTATTTCCTTATTGACAGTTTTCTCTCTCCCCAGCATGGATATTCTGCTTTATTGCCAGTGGTTTGTCCGTTGTGGGCTCTTGCATTGATTTTTCTGGTTATGGTGAGGGTGAAAAACATCAGTTTAGGGAAACCAGCATGAAATATTGCATTAAAAATACCATAAACCCATTAATTTTGGGAAACCAGCATGAAATATTGCATTTAAAATACCATCAAGCCAAGCCATGCTTTGGGGACAAGGCTGGATTTGTCCAATATTTCTAAGGAGAAAAATGCGGTGACTATTTAAGAATATTTTGAAATAAGAGAGAAGCAGTTATCCAGTGACTGGACAACTCCAATGCATTGTAAAATTGGGATGCTGGGAATCTGCACAGCCACATTCCCTGGGTATTCACCCCAGGAATTAAAGCCCTCAGGTGATTTTTGACAGCATTCTAAACTAAAAATGCACATTTATGCATCAAGCCCACCCGCTGATTTGACATTCAGATGGAATTTGATTCCCTCAGCCTATTTTTGTCTGACTTGTGCAAGTGACCACAGGATTTTGTTCCTCAGGCCTGTCAATACTCCCATTTTCTCCCTTTTTCTCCCCATCCCATGGGGCTCTGGGTTGCACCCACCTGATCCTCAATCCCCCTCCCACACAGACCCCTCTTACAGCCCAACTCCTGCTCCAGAGGGTTTCAGAAGCATTTCCAACTTCATTTTCCCTGTGGCTGCAGGCAGCTTTTTCTTCCTGAAATACTGACTTTTCCTTAAAAAAATATAGAAGATAACAAAATCTTTCTTGGATTTGGCAGCATTTGGCATAAAAACATTTCTATTCCATTTACTACCCCTTTGTTTGTTGTTAAATAAATCCAAGGGGTTACATCCTCTATTAACAATTATAAGAAGTGAATGTGCTAAGAACCGAGTTCAAATCACTTTAATAATTTACCAAAAGAAAGCAGGAAGCATAAACAAATTATAATGAAACACTTATTAATGAATTCACATCCCAGAGCACTTGTTCCCACTCCTAAGCAATTTCTCCTGTTTTACTCGAGCTCGTAAGGACTGATGAAAATTAAACATTATCATACCTACACCTCTCACCTCCAAATTAAAGTATTAATGAACTGTGCTTGTTTCTTCTCCTCCTGACAATTTTAACACTGCTTGACCTGGATACTTCTGGAAGTCTCAGAGTGGGTAAATCTCATTTCTGTCATGTCAGCAGAGCAGCAGGGACAGACGCTGCACTCATCAGAACAAGGCACTACTTGTGTCAAAAAGAAGGGAAATGAAAGCAGATTAACAGAGGCACTCAAACCTGGCCAAAGAATGCCAGGTATAATATCACAGCAGTGAAAAAAACCCAGGTAATCATTTCTTTTAAAAACCTGTTCAACACTGAAATGTCAATATTGTCCCTCATCACACGGGTGGATGCTGTGAGCACAGCCCACACCCAAATCCAGCTCCCTCCCACCGTTCCCAAACCCAAACTGATGCTCTCAATAATGCAAAAAGCGACAGGAAACCTGACAGCCAACAAAACCAATCTCTGTATTAATTTCCAAGGCAATCCTGTCCCTCGTGTGGATTTGGCAGCTCAGCTTTTACCACGGAATGCGTAAATAATAAACACAGGCTGCTTGATCTGCCTCTGCAATCTCCTGCCTCCTCAAAAACCAAAGTAGAACTAAAAAAAGAGCCCAATTTGGCAGTGAAATGGCAGCAGATCTTGCCAGGGGTGTGACACAGTCACCTTCTCTCGTTTGTCACCTCCTGGGACTGAGAGAGCTGCATGTCAGCAACCCCAGGGGTGGCTGAGCCACGTGTGATTAGCAAAGATCAATATTGCTCGATAAAAAAGGCCACCTGCAGGTCCCCTCCAGCCAAGGGAATTAAGGAATGTGCCTTTTTCCCTGCAGAGGGAGAACGGGGAACCCTTGAGCTCCTGCTCCCTGCCCAGGCTGGATGCTGGAGGCTGTGTCTGGCAGGGATTGTGTCCCCACGGGCACTTGAGAGCCAGCTGAACTCCTGCAGGATGTCCTGTGGTGTCCCAGTCCAGCTCTGCAGCAGATTTAGAAACAGAGGAGCCAAATGCATTTGTAGGATTCAGTTCTGGGACAGGACTGATGTGGGCAGAGGATCAGGACATGGCTCTCAGCAAGGATTCACCGCTGAGGCTGAGCTGGAACAGCTCTGCAAGGGCTGATTCCAGAGAAATCGGGAATGATTGAGAACCAGAGAATTCTGGAATGGTTTGGGTTGGATTTTAAACATCATCCAGCTCCCCCTGCCACGGGCAGGGACACCTCCACTACCCCAGGTTGTTCCCACCCGGCCTTGGAGCTTCCAGGGATGCTGGGGCAGCCCCAGCTCCTCTGGGCAATTCCCAAAGGCTTCACAGGCAATTCCCACATTCCGAGCCCAGAATATTCACCTGCAATATAGAGAACGTGACCCTGGTGTGCATTTGGGGATCCATCCCCAAGCTGAGCCTTCTCATTGCTTTGCCAAGTGGAATTCCAGAGCTCCTTGCAGCCCTGAGCTGCCAGGGTGGACACGCAGATCCTTGGGAGCTCCGAAAAGAGCAGGAATACACCCCAAGATCCCACCTGAACGATGGCCAGTGCTCTCCAAAACACAAATCCCCAGCCAGGCTGGGAGCAGGCAGCAGGAAAAGCCAGGAAGAGCCCCCTCCATGCTTTCCCAGCTTGGAAACACGAGGTATAAACAAGAATAAAAGACAAATAAAGCTAATAATTACATTTTACACTTCATAACTATATCTATATGCAAGATAAAAAAAAATCCTGCTCGTGAGACCCGGGGAGCTCAGGGGTCTTTGATCTCCAGCTGATGGGTTCAAAGCCAATTTCTGTTAACAGCCACTTAAAGCTCATTTCCATTCCAAAGCCATTAGGTACCGCAGACAGGGACAAGCTGTGACACGGAATTGGTGGCAGAGGTGAAAATTACCTTGGAAATACCGACAAGAATCATACTGGCACTACATTGTTCCTAAGTGGGTAATTCAAGTTTATCATCCCTGCGGAGGGTGTGCCATGGAACGAGAGTCCTTTGATGCTCTGGAGATGAAAAGAAATTAAAAGTAATTCCTGGAAATGTGTGGAGTTTCTGCCATGAGTGGGGACCCGTGTTGCAGTTGCTTCCAAGGGATTAGGTGAAGGAATCCGTGCACATTATCCTTGTTTTGGTGGTAATTTACGTTCAATTCCCCATCAATACTGTTTATTTTGCCAGCTTTAATACAGGCACCCTGATATCATGCACTGGTTTATGTTCTGATGTAATGTGCTGTAAGTTTTAGGTTTAAAATAATAGTTTGAAATTTTTAGTTGTTAGTTTTAAAGAGTTTCTAGTTTTAAAATAATAGTTTTATATTGCGTAGTGAGTAGTTCAGGTTAAGATCTTTTGCCAGTTAACTCCTGTCTTAATAATTCATTTTTATAAACAGATCAGATTTGCCATCACTGGAACTCCAGGGACAAAGCCATTCCTTAAATTTAAACTTTTGCCAAAATCCTTAATGTACACAACCAAACACAGTATTTTAACCGGGGTGGATTTCTTGAGAGATTTTATTCATGACAATCTGAGTTCAAGGAAGGATTTACCTCTATTTCACCCCCTTTCTGTGAAGTTTAAATGCACAAATGAGTCTTTTCAGCCCCTCAGACACTGCAGAAAAGCTTCTTTAATAAACTCTGTCTGTGGTTTATTCTTCCTTCGACAGCTGAAAAGCTGGAAAAGGACCTGGGGGTGCTGCAAACGAGCCCAGGTGGGCAAAAAGGCCAAAATATAAAAGGGCAGCTGGGCTGTAGCAGCTCCAGAGGGGGCACAGGAGCAGGGCAGGGCTCAGCCAGGGCCATTCTGCACATTCTGGGTCACTCTGGACCCCTCACTCCAAAAAAACCTTGGAGGAGCTGGAGTTTGGCCAGAGCTGAGGCCACACTGAGTCCCTCAGGCTCCAGAAGTGCAGCCTCAGCAGCTCTGCCCCGTGCACAGGAAAACCTCTTTGCCCTCTGGTGATTTATTTCCAAGCACCCAAAAATCTCTCCCGAAGGCAGCAGGGCCAGCAATCCTGTGTGGAAGGCAGGAGTGGGCCACGTTCCCCAGCTTTGGGACCACCAGGGTGGTTTTGTGGCATCTCTGGGGATCCAGGAGTCTCTTCCTAGAGCTGGATTTGTGTTCCTCCACACAAATACAGATTATTTGGAAAGGGGTGGGGGGAGATTTCAGAGCTGGGGGCTCCAGTCCCAGGAATTTTACTTATCTGAGGGCTGTGATCGTGTTCTGGGCTTTGAGAGTTGGCTAAAGGAAAAGAGAGGGGGAATCAAAAGGATTAAAAAAAAAAAAAAGAAAACTAACAAAAGGATACAGCCAACCCATAAATGAATGTTAAATTCCAAAGATCCACATTAAACAGATATCTTTGCACATAAACCAGCCTCCAACTGTAACAGAAATGGGAAGAAAACAACTCCTTGCCAAGTCTGTGTTTCCAGCAGGTTTCTGTGGGCTCTGCCCAGTGCCCTGCACTAATTAACCACTTCATTAATGCCTAGAGCAGACACAAGTGACCATCCCACTGACAAAGATGAAACACGACTTACAGGAGTGGTTCCTGACAGAGGACAGGAGATCATTATGAAATTAAGGAAAACAATGGCATAAATCAGAGGAAATGCAATTTCCATTCCCTGCTTGTTCCTGGAGGCACATTTCACATTTCTGTGGGAACATTTTCAGCAGCAGGATCAGGATCTGCATCTTCCCATTCCCAGGAATGGTTTTGCCAACGCTGTGCTTGGGCACAAGGAGGGGAGGGAGCCTGAGGGAAGGGATTTCCACCACAGGGATGATTTTTGTTCTGTCAGCACTCACAGGTCACACAACCCTCTCCACAATCCCCCATCTCAAGGTGGTGATAAACAAATATAAATAATAGCTGGGGCCCAAGCTAAGAAATGATGCTTAATTCCATCACACTAAAAATGCCAACAAATGCTAATTATTATTTTAAGCTTCTCTTGGAATAAACTTTATTAATGATTTCTTCCTCTGCATGCAAATTTTTACGACTCTCCCACTGTAATTAAATTAGCATTGTTTATGCTTTGGAGTATTTAAAGTCTGAAATTACAGGCAATAACTAAAAAATAGAGTGATAATTAATGATAATAACTCATTCCTGCAGAAACTGAGCTGATGCTTTTGCAGTTACGACACTTTTTATTCCCAGCAGCTACTTTATGGTACTTGAAATTACTTAGCAATTCTCCTGAGCTATTTTTTATTGCCAGGCAAAGACTTTCAGGAGTGGAGGGGTCGGATTTGGTGTTCACCCTTGGGTTGATGGAGTTTCTGGTCATTTCTGGATGCTCTCTCTGAGACACTGGAATGCAGCAGAGAAGTGGATTTGACTTGTCCAGACACTGGAGACCTTGGAGGGAGGATTTATAATGGAATACTGGAATATTTTGTGCTGGTAAAGACCTCCAAGCCCAGCCAGTGCCACCCCTGACAGGGCAGGGACAGCTCCCACTGTCCCAGGCTGCTCCAGCCTGGCCTTGGGCACTTCCAGGGATCCAGGGGCAGCCCCAGCTCCTCTGAGAATTTTATGTTGTGTTCTCCTGACCCTCTGTGGTTTCACCTTTTGCCCTGGGAGAGCTCTGGTCATTCCCAGCCAAGCTGAAGAATCCTTCAGTCAACACCAACACCATCAGAAGTCGATGGGAAGTACGAGCCCAAATCCTCCTTGTTGTAAAAACTGGCACAGCACCTAAATCTTCACAAGTTTTTTGTGTTTTAGCATGGAACAAAGCTCTAAATCACCGTGACCACAGGAGAATTGGTTTTGCTTTTTAAAAAAACAGGGCCTCATCCACCACAAAGTCGAGGGCAAGGGATCAGTGTGGTGGCAGCAGCAGCTGAGGGATGACTCGAGGGAAAAACTATTAATTCTCTGAGCTCCACTTCCCAAAAATCAGAGGAGTCAGGGATTGTTTGGCTCTGGCACAGGTGCCCAGAGCAGCTGAGGCTGCTCTTGGGTTCCTGGAAGTGCCCAAGGCCAGGCTGGAGCAGCCTGGGACAGTGGGAGCTGTCCCTGCCCTGTCAGGGGTGGCCCTGGGTGGGATTTAAGGCCCCTCCCAACCCAACCCATTTCAAGATTTTAAGTGAACAATTTCTTTGTTTTGATAGAGATTTTAAGCTTCTGGATATCAAGAGTAAAGAAGCTGCACCTTGAAAAGGGAAGAAATCTCAGCCCTTGTGGTGTTTGTGCTTTGGCTTTTTGAACCCAAAATGGCATTGCAGACCCTCTACACCCTCAGAAATAAACAAATCCTTCTTCAAAATATGTGCCAACCACCTGGAAAAGTGGAATTAGTTTATCCAACACCAAGATCAAAATTTAGGTGCAGAATTTTCTCCAAAATAGTTTTCTATTTCAAATTCCAAGACTGCTAACGAGACCAACTCCATGGAGCTTCAAATGAGTTTGAAAGGGTGAGCTGGTCGGTCAGAAGAGATCAAATTAATACAAAAACACCCAAATACCACTTCATTAACTCTACTTTCTGCTCCCATCCCTCAAGCTGAGCGCTGCTCCGTGGAGGAGCCCCCACACACTGGGTTTTTATCTGTCTCCCCAGCTCCCACAGCTGAGCACCACAGGGAGAGCAGGAGAGCACCTGCCTTGAGGAGAGGCAGCAAAGCTGGAGCAGAAGTGTTGGGAATGGGCAGGATGGGTCTGGCAGGCATCAGGGTGGGTTGTGTGAGGCAGGGGCAGGCAGGCAGCCTCACCCCCACAGAATCCCCCAGAGGGACTCACAGCCAAAGCCACCAGATGGTGCAGGGAGAGTGCCCTCGTGGAAAGGGAGGGTTTCTGATCGCTGATTTCAGAGCCCAGGGCCAGGCTGGAAGAGCTGGAGGCTCTGGGCTCAGAGGCTGTTCAGTCAGCCAGCAAAGCTGCACAGGAAGGATTTAAATCCAATTAAACTGCCCGTTTTGCTGGCAGTGGCCGTGTGTTTCCAGCACTCTCCTCACCGTGGCACCTCAGCCCCTGTTCCAGGAAACCTCTCCAGGCACAGCCAGGTCACTCCGTGTCCCTCCAGCCAAGGGGCGCTTTCAGATTTCTGCTTTTGCAAAAGTAGTTTCTTGGCAACTAATAGAGCTCTGAGGAGCCATCCCTTCTGATTAGAGCATAGATCTTCCCTCTGACACCCCTGAACTTTTTGTGGCTGGTTGTGAGGTTCTGCAGGCTCAGGAGAGAGGAAAAATCCCAACCTTTATGCGCCCAGGGAGGAACATTTTAAGCTGCTGCTGCCACCTTGCTTCTCAGCCAGACACAAAAAAATGTGTTGGTCAAGTTGTTGGAAATGATGCAAGGTTTAAGATGTTTTTATGTAACTTTAGTCTGGGGTTTTGTTCACCCTTTGCCCAGGAAAAGGATTGAAGTTTCTTTTTAGGGGCCTGTTTCACCACTGAGGCCTGGTCTGGGACACCAAACCCAGGGTTAGAGCACCCTGGCACATCTGGGGTGACACCAAACCCGGGGTTAGAGCACCCTGGCACATCTGG
>NC_031790.1:1246602-1253322 GCF_001522545.3 Parus major
ACACCCTGGCACATCTGGAGGTGTCTTTTCCCTTCACCCTGTGAGGAACAGCTGCTCCCAGGGCTGAGGGTTTGCTCTCTGCTGGAGGAAACCCTCAGTGGTTATGGATCCTCCATCACTTCCTTCCCCCTTATCAAACCCACCTCTGTTGTCTGCATTTTCTGTGGCACTGCCGGTCCTTCTCAGTCAAGTGGGTGAATAAAGCTGGTATTTAAATCTCTTTCAGCCCACTGAGGCTGCAGAGGCTTTAAAGGGCAGTTAAACAACAGGCACTTGGGCTGATGGCTCAGGGCAGAGACCCTGGAGGTGAGCAAAGGGCTTTAACCTCATCAGCCAACACACCCGGAGCTCCAGGGCACCCAGGGGGAATAAACCTGCCGGGTATTCCCTCTCACTTTCCTCCTCTGCTGGTGGAAATTCCAACTCCAGATGGAAAAAGGCGAGTTTGTCACCAGGTCAGCTCACCCCTAATGCACATCTGCCCTGCAGGAGGGCGGGATCCTCTCCCAAACTCCCTGTAAAACACATCCCAAACTCCTGTCTCCTCCTGTAGGACAATGCCTGTAAAGCAGACAGTTCCAGATTGTTTCCTGTGTGCAGCTGCTGAAGGTGTTGGGATGGCAGAGGGATGGTAAATGTGTTGTTTATTTGCAGAGGAGGCACAGAACGAGCTGCTCTGGTCCCAGTTTGCCCACGCTGTGCCTGCCAAGGTGCTGTCCCTCATCCATGCCTGGGCTAAATTCCAGGGGCTGCCTCCTGCCACCAGTCCTTGGAGCCACACGATCCCCCTGCTTTACGAGCTGGGAAATGTGGATTTGTGCCTCGTGGGCAGGAGATGCCATCCCAGGGATGAGATCCCAGCTCTGGGAGCAGCAGGGCCTTGCCAAGGGCCATTTCTGGGAGCACAGGAGAGGCTGCAGGGCTGGGATGGGGACACAAACTGCACACGGATCCTCTGCCAGCAGGGATGGAGGGAAACACATTTCCTGGCATTGCTTCTGCTCGTCAGATGGGAGCAATAACTGGGTTTTTAAAATTATTTTTTAACTGCCCAACTAAAAATTTGATGCAGGGCAATCGTGGAACAGTATTATTTATACCTGGTGACATTCTAAATGTTCAAAAGATTGGCAAAGCTCTAAACCACACATAAATGTTGTTGTACTCCTCAAATCTACATCATAACCCTAGCACTGGATAAATTTTTGCCTTTTAGCACTTTCCTCCTCAAACCTTTGAAAATTTCATGCCATTTCTACACAAATGTTACCAGCTGGCTGCACAGAAATCAACCTCCAGAGCAGAACAAAATGCAAGTATTTGCCTTCAGTTTTATAGGAATTTAGCACTTCTCCCTTCCCAGAGACAGTGGGAGAAATGACATTATCAAACCTCCTCCTTTTCCTGCCTCCTTATCCCACAGAAACAAAAGGAATTGAATGTTCTCAGCCTGAAGAACCATGAACTGAATTACTGGGAGTGAAAAGAGAAATAAAGGGCTGGAATGTAAAGATACAAAGAAAGCCTGTCCTGACCTGTGGTTTAATTCAGGTTCTGTCTCAGAAGAACAAGTTTTGGGCCAAAGTATGAAATCCACACTGGACAAGGAATCAGCTTCTACCTCCATGAACCTTTGGAAAACTGAACTGTCTAGAGGAAACCCTACCCATGGAAGAGTGACCCTTTGAATCATATTTGTCATATCCCACCTTAGATTTTGTCTGTTCCAGCAGGAGCTCTGAGGGCAGAATTCACTGCTGGAAGTGTTTCCTAACTGAGGGCTGGAGGTTCCCTGGAAAACCCGAGCTGCAGTTCAGTAAAACATCTCAAGCACCCGTGAGCAGCTGTCCTTGGTCTCAGCCATGCAGTGAGGTTTTAACAGCCCTGGGACACGGAGAGGAATTCTCATGTCAGGGGAACATCAGGAACATCTGATGGAAGGAGGGACATGTCCAAGTCCCAGCCCTCCTGCACCTGCCGGCTTTGGGAGCCAAACATCCAGCAAACGCTGTGGATTCAGGACCACAACCATGGGATTGATTTCCATGTGTCCCAGTCTGGGCTCAAGCATCAGAAGAAAGCCAAAACAGTCTAAAATAGAGAATTTTTACAAGGGATGGAGGGATAGGACAAGAGGTAATGCCTTTCTGCTGCCAGAGGGCAGGGTTGGGTGGGATACTGGAGTTTTGAGGGGACACTGGGGAGGGGCTGGGATGGAATTCCCAGAGAAGCTGTGCCTGCCCTGGCATTTCTGAAAGTGTCCAAGGCCAGGCTGGAGCAACCTGGGACAGCGGGAGGTGTCCCTGCCATGGCAGGGGTGGCACTGGATCATCTTTTAGCTTCTTCTCACCCAAGCCATTCCATGGTTCCATGAGCATCTCCTCTCCTCCTTTTTCCTACACTAAGTAGCATCAGGAATGCTTCATAAATAAAAGATTCCCCAACTTTCGAGCTTTATGTATAAAGCCTGTGATAAATATTCATTCCCAAGGCAGCTGCCTCCCACAAGTATTAATTCCCCTTTTTAACATGAAGAGCTGCCTCCTTTCTGTGAAAAGCAAACAAAAAGAGTGACAAAAATGACAGCACGGGGATGGATTACCTGGGGCACAGCTGCACACCCTGCAGCAGCCTGGCTATTAATTCCAAGAAAATGCAAGAAAAGTTGGAAATGGGTTCCTTTGAATGGGAAACCTGGGCCCAGGCACAGCAAGCAGAAGCTGGATGTTATGGGTGGCCCACATGGGCTCCTTCAGCCTAAACCCAAACCAAAAATTGGTTCTTCCAATTTCTGCTGCGTTTTCTTTCTATTCCAGGAAACACCAAGAGCTTGGGAGCTGTTTTCCTGCTGCTCCAGGAGAACCCAGTGCTGGGGGTGTGACTAATCCAGGGGTGGTCCATACCCTGCTTTGCTGGTCCCTGAGCACCCCTGGTGTGTCCTCACAGCTCCTGCACTTTGATCTCCATCCCAAACTCACCAGGAGTGAATCAGCACCTGCCGCAGCCCCAGGCAAGAGGCTGGAGGTTTGCTTGATGATAGCCAGACCAAAACGAGCTGAAAAGTTCTGCTCATTGATAGCCAGGACAAAATGAGCTGAAAAGTTCTGCTCATTGATAGCCAGACCAAAATGAGCTGAAAAGTTCTGCTCATTGATAGCCAGGACAAAACGAGCTGAAAAGTTCTGCTCATTGATAGCCAGGACAAAATGAGCTGAAAAGTTCTGCTTTTGATAATCAGACTAAAATGAGCTCAAGGTAAAACATAAGGAGCTGAAAAAAATCACAACTCATGGAGATGTGTCACGGAGGGACAGGTTTAGGGGTGGATTTGGCAGTTTGATGGTTGGACCCTACAATCTCAAGGGGTTTTTTCCAGCCTAAAAAATACTGGGATTCTAAGAAGTCAACCTAAAGAGACTCAGCTTCATTCCTGTGCTCTCTGCCTGCCCAAGGTCGTGACAATTCATCCCAAAAGCGACGGCACCACTGATCCACAAACTTTGCTGCCAGCAGCCACAGCAACGCTCCCAAGGCTTGGATTCCCCATCCAACCAGGCCTGTTGCTCTCCAGTGACCTTCAGAGCCTCGGGGAGCAGCTCTGGAGGAGGAGGAGGAGGACAGGCCACGGAGATTTAGTGCTGAGCAGCCACTGCAGACGTGGGCAGGCAATTACAGCTCCTGCAAATGGCACTGAGAACATTGATGGAGCAGGGCACTGATCCAGAAAAGCACTTAAGCACGTGCTTAACTTTAAGAGCTCCTTCCTCCCAGGCCTGATCCTGCACCATTTTAGAGGGAGAGGAAAAAATTCCAGCAAGGAAAAGCTCCTCGTGCTGCCCCAATGAGCAGGAAGGAGCGTGAGGTGATTTAGAGTGAAGGAAATTGTCACAACACTCTCTCAGTTGTTTACAGTTCAGCCTGCAAATCCCTCATCCTGAGGAGGAGGAATCAATAGAAAGCTCCTGCCCATGGCAGCAGATCAAGGGACTACAGGAACTGCAGGAAAAACAACCTTTAATTGGCATTAAAGCAGTTCAGCAGCTCCTAAACACGACAGATGTGCGATATTAAAAATAACGCTCTGGTTTTGCGCGTGTGGACTTTGCTGGAGATATCCAAGGGCTCCGAGGAAGTTCAGCTTCATAATTCATGTGGAAATTCTGGTGTGAGTGCACCAAAGTCTCCCTGTGTCTGCTGAAATGCCTGATTGATGGGTTCTGGGAATTCCAGCATTTGGAAGTGTAATTTCTTGTAGCCAAGGGTTTATTTATGGGATCGGCACTAAAAGCAGAGACAGACCAAGCTGAAACAGCACAGACTTGGGCAATGGGGTCTGAAAATAAAAGGGGAGGGAGGGGAAAAGGGTTGATCTCATATTTAGTGGGAGCTCAACACCATCTTAGCCTCACAAATTCCAGCCTAAAATGTCTAATTCTGCCTTCTATTAATAAATAGTCCGTATAAATGTTCCCTATTTAAGCATTTTCTCTGATTCAGAATGGCTGAGTGAGATTTATCACATAGATCTCTGATTACCAATTGCTCATAATTATTTGTTGTCACCACTAATTGCAGCAGTGACAACGAGCAATGTGTTGCCTGAGTCGTGATCCTGCAGCCGAAACTGGGAACAGCAGCAAGGCTGGAATTAATAAAAGAAAATAAAAATGTTCTGTACCGTGAACTCCTCGGGACAGGTTCATCTCATGCTAACACTCACTATTAATTCATCAAGCAAGATTCTGGTCCCTTGGAACTTTGAATTTGGCACAGGACTAGGTCTTAGAAGGCAGGGATTTGGTCATGACAGATCAGGACTGAATTTATTCCTCACAAAGTCCCTGAAAATGCTGCTTCCTCCTCTTCATCCTTCCCCCATTTTAATTTCTTGGATAACAGGCTTCCAGGAATTGATTATTTTTTCTGGAAGAAGATCCAGTTTTGGGGATGCTCTACTTCATGCACCAGGAATTATTTCCCTGGGATGCTGGGACCATCTCAACCACGCCAAAACCACAAGATGAGTTTTGAGTGCAAATACATGATATAAAGGCCTAACTGAGTTCATTTCCAACAGCAGAGATGGAACCTTTGGGGTGTTTCAACTGGGGATAAACAACTTTGCAAAGTCACTATGGAATTATTGCCAAAACTCTGCCAAGACTCCTTGTCCTGCCATCTCTCCCCAGTTCCAGCTCTTCCAAACAACTGCTTCATTAACTGAGAGCCAGGAGAGCTGAACAGGAAATATTGTCAGCCTATACATCTATTACACCAAAATAGAAGGCAAAAACCCTACTCAGGCTCTGCTTTGGCAAGGAACCACTGGAGGAGATGCAAGGGGAGGCTGAGGAGCTCAAATCCCCTCCCTGGAGCCCCCTGAGAGTCCCAGATGGAGCAGCACATCCATGCGGGGCCACTGGGCTGTGACAATTTGGTGGCACCAGCCAAACCCTGATTGCTCCTGGGCTCTTTATCCACCCCAATTCCCCAGGGAACTGCATCCACGTCCTTGTCAAACCTTTGGGATATAAAATATGGACACACACAGAGGCTTTATTTTCTCCTTGGAGAATTTATGTTCCGTTACATTCCATTATGGGGTTTTTTTTCAGCTGTACATTTAAATGATGTTGAATCAGTGATCATTAAACCGAGCCCCTTTTTATTCAGCAAGGTTGCGATCTTTGATCCCCCAATGCCTCTCACTGTGAGCCAAAGCCTTTTATAATGCTGGTAAATTATTACTTTCCTGCCCTGAGTTTTAATTAAATATTTGGAGTCAGCAGGTGTCAAATCACAGCTCCCATATCAGCTACAATTTCTACATGACACTGCGCCTTTCAAAAGTCAGGAGCCAAACATCCTAAAAATAAAACAAACTCGTTATTCTGCCCATTTGCAATTGAAGAAATGGCTTTTTATTTCACTTTCTGTCCAGAAGGGCCCCACCACCAGAACATTTCCAGCTCATGATGCTGCTGTGCTGCACTTTTGATTTGTTGATGATATTCTGAAACAAACACTTCTCAATTTGGAAATTTTCTGCAGAACACTTTCCTTCAGCCATCCATTAATCAAAGGAAGTTGTAGCAGTGTTCTTTTTTAGCAGTTTTACATTTTACACATCCCCAGGGGTTTCAGGCAAAGAGAAACTGTGCCTGGAATCACACACACAAATGGCATTTCTCCTTCCAACCCTTTCGAAAAGCATATGCCGTTCCCAGGCTGCCGCAGTGGAGGGAGGGAAGGCAGCAAGAGTCACTTCCAAATATTAAAATGAAACGATAAAAGCCAATTTTCAGCAGGGAGAGCAAACAGAAGTTTGTTATTGCCACATGGCTGGGTTTCTTTACACCGTTTGTGCGCTGCGTTAAGTGGAAAACAATTCTACCTTTATCAGTTGGATAATGGACTGACTGTAATTTAACTAATTAAACTCATCCAGTTGCCCTACACGCCAAGTTAGGCAAAAGTGTGACAAACACCCAAAGCTGTCCTTGTCCTTTCTCTGCTTTGCTGCACATGCAGAGAGAGGCTCAGCTCATTTCCACAGGACAATCTCCTCTCCCACCCCTTTTTCATGGATTTCATGGGGGAGTCTCCTGGAAAACCACATTCAGTAAACACTGGGATATCAGGGGTGGATTGGGGTTGGACTGGGGCCATTTATATGATATAATATGTTATATATTAAATATATTATTTGTATGGCATATA
>NC_031790.1:1253907-1258870 GCF_001522545.3 Parus major
AAATATAATAAAATAACATATTAATGACATAGAATCAATTATATGGACTAACTACATATTAATTATATAGAGTAATATATAATAATATATAATGAAATATATTAAATATAAAAATTATATTATATATAATTAAATAATAGATATTGATGACATATAATTAATTATATATATAATAATTACGTATCTATTAATTCTATATAATTGTATATGATTCACTGATGGAAATTCTTTTTCTCCAAAATACAGTTGGTAACTACCCAAGCCAGGTTTGCTCTCCACAGATGGTCCCACCTTGGCCAGAAGGTGTGAATTCTTACTCCAGGTATAAAAATGGGAATGGGACTCCTCTTGAAGGAGGATTTCTGTAAGGAAATCTCTCCTGCTGTGCCAGGGAGGGGAGTCAGAAGGGACTGAATGTGCTGGGACTCAGCAACTTTCAACATCCTTTAACTGGAGAAATTGCAAAATGTGGACACTTGGCCTATTTGCAGTTTAACATCTCCAGGTTCAGGCTCCGTTTTCCCTTCAGCCCCTGACTTTCATTTCCCAAGTGTCCATCATAAATCAGCTCTTTGCCAGAGCTCTGACGTGTCCCGGGGTATAAATGGCAGGAAAAGGGAGCGGGGAGGGATTCCTGCCCTCTCTCAGGTGCCTGAGGGAAGCAGAGGCACCTCTGCCTCTGCAGAGGTTCAGAAAGTTCTGAGGACACACAGACCCAGAGGTGCACATGAGGCTCCTGAAATCCCCATCTGGAATTAGGCATTCATGGCACAAAGTGAGAAACGCAGAGAGCCAAGAAAACTGAAAAAGAGAATGTTACAATCAGTCATAGTAAATGGATCTTCTTTTCTGGGAAAGACCTGAGAAAGGGCAAAAGCAGATTAAATTTAAAAAAAAAAAAAAGAAATTGAAAAAGGAAAAAAAAAGAAACATTCTCTAAGGTTTTTTACACCCAAGGGAAGGTTTCAAATCCAATGCAGTTATTTGCTCAAATGAAATTAAACCCAAGCTTTAATAAAGTTGGACAGGAGCTCATTTCCTACTCCCAGCCTCCTGTGCCAAACTCAGGCTGCACTGAACAACACCCTGCGTTGTGAGGAAATATTTACAGCCCTTCCTGGGTGGAAAACAGCATTAGCAAGACATAAATTGCCTGGTTTGAAGATACAAAAAGTAAACAGAGAGTGGAGAGCCTGATCTGTTTTCCTCTCAGCTGAGTTGCTGTGTTCTGGGTTTATGTTTGATCCTGGAAATTCCACCCCCCCAAGATTTAACAGGTAAATTTTTGATTTTTTAAGAGTTTCTTCCCAGGACAAAATCCACATTTAGTGATGTCTTATTTTGGACATCTCATCCTTCTTCCTGAAAGGATTCTAGGGAAAATCATCAATGAGCACCAGAGCTGAGCCCTGTCAGGTGTCAGAGCTACAAAGCAGCTTTTTCCATATTTTTCCCTATTTTACCCTCCAATCCCTGCAAGCCTGAACGCTTTCACTTGGCTTTCACCCCCACTCAGGGAAAGCAGAGCATTGTAACAACCAGAAGGTAAATCAAGATATGACAAAGCCCTTCTTCAAAAGACATGAGTGCACTTCAATTAACTCGCGGATTTTGCCGCACTAATTGTTCCCATTATGTTAATATCATAATTGCTGCCATTTTCTTACATAATCCTGCTCCTCCTCACAGAAAAGGAGAGGAAGGAAGCTTGAACATACCCTGAGAAGTTCTCAAGGCAGAGAACAGGGGGTACAGTTAATTTGGGAGCAGCTTTTGCGAGAGTTAGATGGAGCAACTCAAGTCATTAATTCTTTGTGAGGTTCAGGAAGCCAAACTTTTAAATCATAATTAAACAATGCTCCCCCCCAAAAAACAGCCTGTCAAGAATAGATATTCTGAGCAGACATTACAATGAATTTTTCTGCAATGGAATTGCTAATGGATTAATAACTGGGGAGATTGTTTAATAGGAGAGTGCTGGTTATTAATAGGATTGGTAACAGCACAAGGTTTGGGAAGGAAGTCTGGTTAATGATCCCTTCTCAGAGCTGAGGTACAGCCAAAGGTACTGTGCACATCCTGCTGGGAGCTTGTCTCTCATCCTTTTCCCACCCTTTTCCCTCTCCTCTCCCCTGGAATTGCACAGGAAGATTCCCATTTGCAATCAGAATGAGTTATTCAGGACCTGGAATCATTGTGAACGAATATTAAAGAAAATAATCCCTTTCATTCCAGTGTGCTGGAGAAGCCAGAGCACAGGGCACAGATTTTACACAAATGCAGAGGTGATTTCAGCAGTTCCTTCTCTGTGTCAGTGCTGTGCCACCCTGGAATTGTAGCAAATATTGGAATTCTTGTCATGGTCACACCTGAGAGACATTTCCCAGGGGCATTTCTGCTCAGCTCTCTGTTTGCTGGTCTGGTTGAAGAGATCCTTTCCCACTGGGCACTGTGTCTTACACACTTCTGCAGCAGCAGCTTTTGATAGATTTTCCCCTTCAAAATTTCCACAGGAGTGTAAAAAGGAAAAAAAAAAAACCAACCCCAAACTGAAAACAGACGAACAGGACAGAGACAAACTCTGCTTGGGGAGGATTACATGGGGCCTGAATTCATGCTGGGATCTGGGCAGGTTCTGTGCCAAAGGAGGAATGGTGCCCACACAGATCTTCACAGATGCCTCTCTTAGGTCAACTGGAACTTTTTGATCACTCCAGAAGGTCTCTGCCAGCCCAGGAATTCAGCTCAGGCAGGGCAGGCACAGGGAGTGCAAATGAACCCTGTGAATATTACCTTGAGTAACGCAGGGCACATCTGACTGGAGGGAAATGTTCCTCCCAGCATCATCTCCCTGCCTCCAGCACTAATAACCCATCATTCCTAACGCCTTGTAAGCCCTGTAAATAATGAGTGACCTCCCATTAAGGACTGCTAAATGAATGAGCTTCGCTGCAGTTCCCACTGCAGGACCATTGATGGAGAGTGTCTGATTGTGGTCTGTTCTGAGGGTGATTTACATCATCCTGGCACCGTAAATGGGAATTAAGTGAACATAAATGTGATCTATGCCCACTTTAAGAATCCCTTCCTGCCTGGGTGTTGAATAAAGGGAGCTTACTGTAAATAAGGCTGAGAAAAATGACATTCAGTTGCTGTTTTGGCAAGAGAATGAAGCTCAGTAATCCTCAGGGGGTGAGGGCTGGAGCAGAGGCATTTCAGCTCGTGGCCTGAGAAAGGAACAGAATCCTCACAAGGTATTGGGACAATAAATTCAACTCCCTTTGGCCAGGTGGCTGAAAAGCAGCTCCTGATGTCTTTCCTGCTTAGGAAAATGCAAGCTGGGAAGTGGGAACCCAACACCAGGAAGGATTCTGATAGCACTAAACTGAATTTCATGGCCAGAAAGTCACATCTGTGCAATGGTAACAGCAAAGGTCCCCATGGTAAAAGTTAAGAAATAGAAGGAACCAAAAATTCCCCATAGTGAAAATTAAGAAAGAAAAGAAACCAAAAAAAGCCAGATTCCTTACTGATAAAACAAAAGGCAGAATGCAGCAGATTCCAAGGTGGTTTTAAAGCAATAAAGAGCCAGCAGATGCCAAGCTCTGGCTGTCAGACACTCCCAGGGACACCCAGGCACCAGGTGGGGCTGCAGGGAAGGAGGGATGGAGCTGGGCCATCCCAGAGCTCCCAGCACAAGCTTCTCCTCACCAAGGCACCTGCCCTGACTCCCACAAACTCATCTCCAAGATGCCAAAGAGAGCAGGAGAGAGCGGGTCCCACACTTAGCAAATGGCAGTAATTCCCTGCAGATGACAAAAAGCAGCTTGTCTATCAGCAGCCTCCTTTTGTGCCCGACTCTGAGGCGCATTATCTTTGCAGAAAGTGAAACGTGGGTAATGAAAGGAGGGAAAACAGAGCCTGTAAACAACACAAAACAAATCTCCCAGGCTGCCAAACTTCACTGGAGTGGAAGGAGTTGAGTGCCCGTGTTGTGCCGTGGGCTCCGTGCTCTGCCAGGGCAGGAACTCCCAGCCCAGGAGAGGCCTGGAGAGCTCCAACTGCCAGAGCTGCTCTTGTCCTAAAATGCTCTTAAATCTTCTCCCATTCTCTCCCCCAGCTTCCTTCCCTCCCACTCAGATCCCAGCTGCAGATCCAGGAGCTTGGGAGCAGCCCACCTGACTGGGGGTTTTGTTTGATGCCTCACGTTTTCCCTGCGTGACGTGGCTCATTTCCACAGCTGCTGCTCCCACACTTGGAAATTTGTCCTGAGGTAATCAGGATTTGAAAGAATAAAAAAAACAAGAAGCCTCTGGTTTGGACAAAGCAGAGGACAAGGGGTGTTTTCTCCAAAGGGAGTTGGATCCCTGGGAGTGCCCAAGGCCAGGCTGGATCCCCCTGGGCCAGTGGGAGCTGTCCCTGCCATGGCAGGGGTGGCACTGATGGGATTTAAGGTCCTTCCAAACCATCCCAGGATTTTTGTGTTTGGGGGGTGGTGGGATTTTGTGCACCAGAACAAGAGCGAAGTAATTGCTCAGCAATTCCAATTACCCAGCAGTAATTCTGAAAGTGTATTTTGCTAATATTAAGGAATCACTGCCTCAGAACAAAGGTTATTAAATAAGGAGCAGTAGTTAAAATGTAAAAATGTAGAGATTTTAATCAAGATATGGAGGTGTTTCTCATGCCTGTTTTAAGGAGAAAAGCTACTTGAATGAGGATGAACAGATGGATATTGGGCAGCACTGAAAGGCAGTAATGAATGACCTCAAAATTAAGAGGAGAAAAAAGTAGAAAAGTCTTTTATGTTGTTTTCACCACATGGGAGTGGAAGAGTTTTGTGTTTAATGAGAAGGAAACCGTCTGCAAGTGATTGTAACCCAAACCTCACCAGAAAACCTCTGGTGTCAGCAATGTGAGGTCGAATTTCAAAAGCTGCTGCTGATTTTTCATCGTTCCTTCC
>NC_031790.1:1259176-1279071 GCF_001522545.3 Parus major
GATTCCAAAACCAAGCCTGGATTCCAAAAACAACCCCTGCATTCCAAAACCACACCTGGATTCCCAAACCACTCCTGCTCTGCACGGCTCCATGTGGCTGTTACTCTGTGCCTGAGTTAAAGGAGAGGAAACTTCTGCTGCTGCCAATGAAATTTGGATGAAATCCCCACTACCAACGGGAACAAGAAGTTAATTTGAAGCCTTCACTGTCAGTTCTGTTCCAATCTCTGTTCAGACTGCACACACTTGGCTCTATTGGAACTGAGCCTCAGGAAAGGGGGAAATTCACCTTAAATTTACCTTAAATTCACCTTAAATTTACCTTAAATTTACCTTAAATTCACCAAATGATTCCCCTCCACTAAAACAACTTCATGGCTGTCCCACACAGCAATCCAGCCACCTCTGTCATATTCCATGGTCACAATTATTTTAAAATAAATTCAGTAATTAAGATTCAGTTTGATGACCTTGAGCAGCCCCTGGGGTTCACTTTTCCCTTCCTGAGCAGCTTGAAATACACTTTGAGTATCTTGAATTACACTTTAGGCAAAGTGAGGAGAATGATGACGTTTACCAGCAAAAATCCTGCATGTGATGCAAATTCTCACCTGCCATCAGCATCCAGAAATGATCGAGACTCATTTGATATTTAACAATGTTCTTTTACATTTAATATCCGACAGCAAACAATCACCAATAAAACTTAAAAAGCCCAAATCAGGAGAACCAAACCCCGCAGCCTTCCCTCCTAACTGCAAACAATAAATCACGGCAGTTAAGGAGTTTTAAGCCATAAAACTGCAAATCAGGCATTTTGTGCTGCAAATCGATTTCTATTGAGAGCTCTCCCTCCGTGCAACTTCATTTGGAGCTGCCAGGGGCTGCTAACAGAGTTTGCAGCATCAAGCACGGATGACAGGAACTAATCAGGCTCTGTGGGGGCAGCCCTTGCATCTGCAAGAGAAATGGAAATTTGGGGTGGGTTTTTTTTCCTAAATGCAAAGCAGGTAAAATCGAAATCAATTTGTGTGGAATTGAAGTGCAAGTGAAAGCGCTGCTGCTATCCATCTCCCAAAGTTCAGCTCTGCTATACTTGAATTTTTCTTTTTCATTTGTTTTTAGCATTTATTACAGCAGGGAATGATGATGCCGTAGGAAGGGGAGATTTAGTGCTGTACAGGAACAGGAGCAGACCAGAACTAGGAGCACTTGTGCTGTCTGATGCCAAATAATATCTTTGCCTGATTCTAAAATGCACTAAAAATAAAAGCTCTGCATTCATGCACTACATTAGCACTGAAAAGGAGCCCCAGAGAACATCTCATTTCTGCAGCGTGGATTATCAAGCTGCCAAGTAAGAACTACTGCAAACTGATTTTATGATGCTTGTTACTGGCTGATAAAATTTATGTTGTCACGCAGCAAACACAGATTCTTAATACTTGGATAAAATAGCAGTTGTCATAATGAAATCAGGCTGCCTGGGAGCCAAAATAAAACAAAAACGAAAGGGAGATGGTGCTTTAGACAATTTTAGGAGTTCAGTGGAGACAGAAATTATTAAGACAGACCTGAGCTTGTTCACCTTCTCATCACAGACAAATTGGATTAGTGGGTACCTGGCTGTTTGCTCCTTTGCTTGGCTCCTGCCTGCAGTGAAGGGACTGGTTCAGGATTGCCAGGAATGAGAAGTGATGGGATAATTCTCATTCTGCATCCTCAGGGAAAGGATGCCAGCCGTGAGAGGATGTGTGGGTTCTCTGGATGAATTAAATTGCAACACTCACACAATTGAAGTTAATTACCTGACCCAAATCCTTTTCTGGGTTAGGAATGCACTGCTCAGGCTTTTCCAAGAAAAAATGCCACACAGATATTCCCAGTGAAGACACTGCAGGTACTGAACTTTTATCTGGAATTTCCTCAGAGCCAGAACAATTTCAGACACTGAAATTGTTATGAAAATTTTATGATTTCTATGAAATCTTGGCCCCATAGGAGAATTGCATCACCAGTTTAGTGGGGACACGATTCCCCTGAAGTTCATTGTTTGTAATGCAGAATGTGCTTAATTAAAGTCCATATAGGGACTTGTCTTCCCTGAGGTGTAACTTGGCTGTAAAGTTGTTTTAAACCAAATACACCAAGGATGCACAGACACCCCTCACCATCCTCTCTGCTCAGATGGGAGCCTCACATGCACATGAAGACATTTACTCACTCCATGAAGTTTATAAAGCCATCACTGAATATAATTAAAGGTATATTTTCTTCCAGCTGATCTTTTTAAAGTGGGTCATCATGTTGATTTAAGTAACTGCAATGGTGCCTGTGAATGTTTAATGAAAATAAAGGCCAGTGAGGAACAAGCACAGACAATTTATTGTCCCATTCCCATTTCACTGAGGTTCTTACTCTCAGCTACAAAGCCACTTTTAGAAGTCGTAATAAGATCATTTCCTCTCCTCCCCCCCCTCCCCTACTCTTTTATTCCGGGAAGATTAAAAAGAATAAAAGGATCTGGCCATAAAACCTGGAAGGGACAAGATTCACAATGGCTGTAATTCCTTCCAGCCTCAGAGCACACCTCAAACGGGCTCTGTCCCTGCAGCTGTGACATTCCCAGCTCCCAAAACACAACCCCATCCCCACCAGCCTGAAACCACGGCAGTGATGAAGCAGAGAAGGAGTTTGGGCTCCCAAACCCCATTTTTGGGCTCTGTGCCCCAGGCCAGTCACTGTGGGGCACGTCCTGCACGTCCAGGGGGCTCCCAGGGAGTTTATTCCTCACCAACCCCCCAGAGAGGGGTTAAAGCCAAGGCCAAGGATTTCCTCCCCCTTCAGGAGCGTGCACAGAGCAGTGACAGCAAATAAAGAGTGAGTTTTACATGGGCCCTGTGAGTGAAGGCTCTGAATTTAAAGAGGAAAATAAAAAAATGAAGATTTTGCAATGTGACTGCAATGACAGGGACAGGGCTGGGAGCAGCCTGGGCTGCTGTCCCAAGGCAGGGGGTGTGACTGGGTGAGCTTTAAGGAACTTTCATCCCAAACCACTCCATGATTTTTTGATTAAACACCTCCCCAAAATCTCAGTATTTCCATCAGCCACACTGGTGAGAATTCTGAGAATTCAGTGTGGCCAGATGGAATTCACACTGTGGTGAAGGAGAGATTTTACACCCCACAGTTATCTTTGGGCTCCTTCATTTGGAGTTATTTGAGCCCAAATTTTCCCATAAACATTAAACTCTGAAAAATCAGTGTCACATAAGAGACTTTCAGAAAAGCAGAGCTATTTTTTCTGAGAGATCCATTAATAATTGTTATTAAGCAGAAGAACATAAAGCAGCATTTGCTGAATCACAGCTCAAGTGGCCTTTTCATTATGGCCTTCATCTGCCACCACTGACAGAAACAGGGGCCAGGACTGAGCTAAATTAGGTATTATTGACCAAACACCAGCCTGGCAGGGCTGCAACAAAAAAATGACTGATTTTCTGTTAAAAAATAAAAAAGATAAGGTCTGTCCAGGACAAGATAATACCCAAGAACATTCATCCCTGAAAGATCAATGGTTTTCCATACTGAAGCATTGGTTCAGGTGTGGAAAGTTCCCATATTTGTGCATTCCCAAATGCAAAAAATGCCCAGGGAAGGAATTCCAAGGAATCCTGTCCCTCCTGGAAAGGCTGCCAGAGCTCCAGTGCCTCACCTTGCAGAGCTCAGAGGGGCAGCAGCTCCGGGTCTGTCCCCAGGCTGTGAAATCCTGATTTGTTCGTGGCTACAAACCCTTGAAAGAAACATCATTACCACTGGAGTTTGCTTTATGAGCCCTGAGTCAAGTTTGGATTGTTGGAGGGGTTTTATGGACGTGTCTGGCACGAGCAGCAAACCTGGAATTCGGATTGCAATGGCACTCGTAAAAGGCAGGGATTTACTGCTCTCTCTGCTCCCACACCTCATAAACTGCGCTCCCCTGGCCTGGGATGTGTTTGACACTTGGAGGTGACAAATCCCCGCAGGGATCCTGGCACAGGAGGCACAGAGCACTTCCCAAATTCCATCACCCTCCCTGCAGAGCCTGCCACAAAACCCCTGCTGCAGGGGAAATTCGGGATTGAGTCACCTCTCTGCCCAAAAACAACGAGACACACACCGGGAGTTCATCACCTCACAAGCCTTCAAACAGCTTCTTGTCAAACCCCTTCACTCAGAGTTTAGGAAAATCGATTGGTACCAGTTAGATTATACCCCAAGCATGTTTGTAATGCCAATTTTGGGCTCAGACCCCGTGCTGGTTCCTGAATCATGTGCAGGACTCAGGCTCCTATTCCAAATTGTGCCATTTCCGATATTTATCTCTGGCAAGGAGCTCAGGTGACAGGAATCCTTCTCCCAGTCTGCCAAGTTATTTATTGGGTGGCCTCAGGGAAGGTCACTTTCCCTTCCTCCTCTCACTGTTTTATTTATTCACTGTATACATGTTATATATAAAACATTATTGGCTTCCTTTGAGAAGCTTTTTGGAGGCCTGGGAATGAAAAGCAGGTGCTGTTGGTATTCTCAGAGGAGTTGTTCATCTGCTCCTGTCAGACAATTCTCTCCTTTTTAAAGGGTTAGGCCCTTAGGGTTCTTTAACTGTGAACAGCAATATAACTCTTTCTTTCTTTCTTTTTCTTCTCATGTGGAATCTTTTTGGGGGATTTGAGATGAAGTTTTCTCTTCTGCTGTGGAGCTTTGTTTCATGAGCACTTTCAGAGTAAAAAGAGCTTCCTAAAGGCAAACTGAGTCCTCTCCCAGGACACTTCTGGCCTGGTTCTCCACTCACTCAGAATAACATGATTCCACAACAAGCTGAGTTGCCCTGTTCAGACTTTTTTGCTATTCCCAAGTATTCTCCTCTCTTCTAAAAAAAATAGATTATAAACAAAACCACAAAAAACATAACAAAGAGTATTTTCCTAAAGGCACCACAGTAAACAAGGTTTCCACATTTCCATGTGCAGGCTCAGAATTCCAGGGGGTGCAGGGAAATGAACACAGACATTCAGGGTTTTGCAGATCCCCCCTGAGAACCAGGCTGTGAGGAACAGAAAATGCATCTCCTGAGGTAACTGAGATGCTCAAATAACAAAGAATCTACAAACGATTGCAGGTGTTTCTTACAGAGCCTGGAGGTTCAGGCCCCACTTCAACAGCAGCTGGAAAATCAGCTCCCAGAGTGTTTACAGGAATCATGGAATGATTTGGGTGGGCAGGAGATTAAAAAGCACCCAGTGCCACCCCTGCCATGGCAGGGACAGCTCCCACTGGCCCAGGGGGCTCCAAGGCTGGTCCAGCCTGGCCTGGGGCACTCACAGGGATTGGGAAAGCTCTGCAGAAAGGCCACACACACAAAGACACAGCAAAGCTGAGCTAAACCCAGCATTGTTCCTCTGCCAGTGCACAAAGTCACAGAAATTAGAGTGAAATTAGACTGAAATAATGTCTCAGAGCAGCCTGCCAGGGTCTGAAGGGGTTCCAGGGAAGCTGGAGGGGGGCTGCTCATCCAGGACAGGGAATGATGGGCTCACATTAGGAGAGGGGAACTTCAGGGTAAAGACACAGAAGAAATTCCTCCCTGTGAGGAGCTGGGATGGAATTCCCAGAACATCTGGGGCTGCTCCATCCCTGTGAGTGTCCCAGGCCAGGCTGGACAGGGCTTGGAGCCCCCTGGGCCAGTGGGAGCTGTCCCTGCCCATGGCAGGGGTGGCACTGGGTGGGCTTTAAGGTCCTTTCCAACCCAAACCTTTCCAGGATTCTGAGATTTCTGGCTCTCACAAGAACTCAAACACTCAGGGCTTGCTCTGTGTCTGATCAAGGTTCTCACCCTGAGAAATGCCTTTGTTACCTTTAAATCAAACACCAGGTTCAAATTAATATCCAACAACAGCAAAACCCCTTCAGAACTGTTCACATTTAAGCAACAGGAGAGATTCTGTGTCCCCAGCTTTGGCTTAAGCAGGATCTGGGTCATCTCCACTCCCTCACTGCCCAGAACAGAACAAAAATCAGCTGAACACAGGAGGAAAATAAAACACATCCAGTGATGGGGCTGAAACTGGGAACTGCTGCTCAAACAAACCTCGATCACCAAGGTTGTCCTTCATGAGCTGCTTATGAACACCCTGATTTTATATTCCCCACCCTGACATTTGAGAGAATGAAACCCTCTAATCCCTTTCATAACTTTAGCAGCAGCACTCAGAGCAAGAAGGCAGCAGAAAAAAAAAACATCAGGAAGCCCTGATATCTGTCTGAAGGGTCTGCTCCAGCTCCTGGGCAGGGAAGATGAAATATTCCAAGCATTCAAGGGAATGTGACATAAATTTGGCCTCTTTATTTTAAGTTTTCATTAAATAATGATAAATTGCTGTGAAAAAAATCTGTGGAGGAGATGGATTCTCACACCAGTTATAAGCATTGGCAGGGAGTTTAATCAAATTAATGTAAGATAGGATTTGAAATATTACATCTAATATTTACATCTGGATGACATACATTGAGTTTGGGTAGTTTTGAACTGGTTTTGGGTTGGATTATTGAAAGAAAAGCAGGATCCACTCATTGGTTTAGGAGAATTAGGCACTCAGTCCCCAGCATCTTTAGGAAAATCCCAGGCTAAATAAATCAGCTGCTGAAGGCCTTTCCAGGAGTGATCAGAGAGCAGTGATTTTATTAATTTTTCTCTGTTATTATCAGCTGTGAAAGGCTGTGAGTGCCAGAAGGACAGGCTGAGCTCACATCCCTGCAGGAGCCATCAGGGAATAACGGCTTTGAGGAGGAAACGTGAGACAAGAGAATTACAACACTTGTCAGTGCTTATAAAAGTAATGAAAAACTGCAGCATGGTCATTTCCAGCCCTTTCCTCTTCTCTTTCCTAAACTGAGCTGCCCAAATTTTACAGACTGAGAGGTTTTGGGTGATGGTGGTGTTTGGGTTTTATCTAATTAATCAAAAGGATTTATTTTGTACCATTTTAATGTTTGACTTTCCAACAGCACAAGCCTGGTTGCTGGAGAAAATTCCAATTTTTCCATAGAAAGGCAGAACCCTTGGGTGAAAAAATGGGGATTGTGACTCTGCATTGCCATTCTGTTGCTTTTTTTATTTTTCTTCCCTTCTCTAAGGTGCAAGTGAACAAAATTAGGGCACAGCCCTGTGAAATAATTTGCAGAAATTCCATTAAAAATTTGGATTTACTGGAGCAGAGCAGTGGGAGGAGCAGAGGACCCCAATCCTTGGCTCAGGACTGTGATTCCTGCATGGGATAAAGGATGGCTGGAGCAGGACATGCTGAGCAGGAACTCACTCAGGAACTGAAACACTTGGAATTATAAAATCCATGTTTAACTTTGGGGATTTTCCCCCTCCACAGAAATAAACTGATTTTCTATCAAGTTTTGCAGAGTCTACACTCAAACACCCATGTGAGAGAACGAAGCAGGCTGGAAAAGCCATTCCTTTATCACCAAATCACACACTGGGGAGGTGAAATAATTAAAAATAAACAAGCAAACAAAGCAGGGAAGTTGGTTTGTGCAGTGCCCTGCAAATCTCTGTGGCAAATTAGGGGGAAAAACTCCCCAGTTTGGCCCAGTGCAGGGAAGTGGCACCTCCTGTCCCCTGGAAGGAGCTCATAAACCCCCAGTGCTCCCTGAGGAGGAAAGGCGGCCAATTATCCAAATAAATTGTGACTGGAACACTGAAGATCATTTTATTCTTGCCTGGAGGGGTTTTTGAAGCTCTCCCTATGAAATTGTCTCATAAATAATTCACTGGGAGTGATTTACTTTGGGGGGAACTTACAAGGGAGAGCCTTTCAGAACAGCATGTTGTCAAAAGTTATTTAAATTATTTAATCCTAAATTCTGAACAAACTGACTTAGATCAAGTTTCAATACCAATTATCAACAGCTGGCGATTTCTTTGCGTGTTAAATGCATAGAAAAGAGGTAACAACATTATTTCTTCCACTTCTTCCACTCCTAAAAAGCAGTAAAACAAAAATCCACCTCTTCAACCCCCAAATAGTTGTGCTACAATTAAAACTTCTGCAGTGGACACAGGGAAAAAAGGCAAAAAAACTCCATTTAATTAAGAAACGA
This sequence comes from Parus major, assembly GCF_001522545.3. Classification (NCBI taxonomy): domain Eukaryota; kingdom Metazoa; phylum Chordata; class Aves; order Passeriformes; family Paridae; genus Parus; species Parus major. The sequence continues at coordinate 1,267,328 of NC_031790.1, forward strand.
CCAGAGCAAAAGGAGAGCAGCCACAGTGAAGGGAGCTGGTGGGAGCTTGGATCAATCCCATTCCAAACTAAGCTTGTCTTGCTCCTCTCCCTCCTTCTTTTGGGTTCATCCCGGGTTTTACTGGCAAACCAGGAATGTTTAAATGACAATAGGTTTAACAGGAATCCAGGATGAATCCAGAGGGGGAACGTGGGCTGGAGCAGTTCCATGTCGTGCTCATGGACAGGTGGGGGCTGGAGCCTTTTTGGAGGCACAAATAATTATTATTCCAAGTTAATTCAGTGGGACAGAAGCTCCTCACATCCTCCTGGAGGGAATTCCTTTGGTCAGGATGGACTAAAAGGAGCTTGGGAGTGCCCCTGTTCCTGCATCTGGAAATGTGCAGAGAGGTTTTTCCCACTTATTCACAGCAGGGCCACCCTCCCCTTCCACCTTGGACAGAAAAGAGGGACCAGGTGCTGTTTGTGATGGAGAGAAGAGCTGGGAAGAAATTAAAACAAAGAACCAGAGCTGCTGAAACAAAGGTTTGCCTGATCTGACTCAGGCAAAACAGGAATATTGTATCTAATTTTAATCAGGAATATTTAATCTATTTTTTCCCAGGAATATTAATCTAATTTTTCCCATGCCCCAGGGGATAATCTCAACTCCTGAACTTTCCTGGCATCCATAAAACCCCTTCCAGCAGCTTGAACTCAAGCCAGTTTGGTTGTTTTTAACCCTTCAGCTGCATTCCTGTAAAACGGTCCTGGTTGAGTGTATGGACAGGGGTAAACAGCAATTAATTTAAAATTAATTGAAATATTCCTGGTAAATTGAGTTTCTCCCAGCTAAATCAGAACAGGGCGGTGCTGGGATCCCTTCGTGCCCTTCCCACGGTTTTGTCCTGCACTGTCCATGGTGCTGATGGAACCTGAATTCCCAGGGCTTGGGAATTCGAGGAGCAAATCCCCCCGCGGTGTTTAATAATGGGGAAACTCGGGGCTTTAGGGAATAATGCTGTGCTACTAATCCTAATCTTTCGATGGGATTAGAGGACAAACATTACAGATTTTAATGCTGCAGTAATCACAAAAGTGGAACTTTTTATAGAAATAGTCTAAAGCTCTTATCAAATATATGCTCTATTATTTATACCCAAAGTCCCAAATCCATATTTTATGCAACTTCCAATTACTCTTCTAACAGAGCCCTTATTAATTTAAAAGCAGTGATACTTAATCAACTTTGAACCCAGCAGATGGCTCGGCTTTGGCAGCTGTGACCACATTTTAACTCTTTCCAACAATCTCAGAGGTTTTCTAACCACACCATTCTTTGCAGAACTGCTTCTCTCCGTGCTAAAAAAACCCAAAATATGGGGAGCTCAGGCGATGCCTGGAATAGAAGAAAGAGGCAGCTGCAGATCTGGGAACAAAGCTCTGAATTTAGAAGAGTTTTGGTGGAACATGGAGAAGAAAAGGAAGAGATTAAGCAAGTGGAACGAGAGAAAATATTGAATTCTGCCTTATAAATAAATAACAGGAAGAAATGTAAGAGAGAGTAGGAGACAAAATTCACATTGTAAGGAACAGCAGGAGCAGCTCGCACTGTGGAGTTCAAGGTGAAGTTGATTTTTTAAATATTCCAGGTTGACTCTTGAACCTCTTGTTCAGTTGAACCAAGAGGAAAATATTCTTTTTTTTTCTGTAATGTGTAGAAAAAAAAATATGGTCAGATCCTGACCTAAAACTGACCCAAAACCACAGAAAAAAAAGGAAAATAACTCAACCCATGGGAAATCTGAATTAGCAGCAGCAACTGGTTAATATCGGCTTGTGAAGACACACATGGGCAGCCCTGCAAGGAATTTTTGCAGCTCTGCATTAAACCTAAAAAAAAATATAAAGATACTTAAAAATACTGTCATTGCATGTGAGAAAAGAGAGTTAAAATAAGGAATCACTGATTAAGGCAAGAGCTGGAAATCAGGAGCTCAAAGTTCCTTTCCCTGCACTGCTTTTAACTTCAAAAAAAGATTTTTCAGCCATTTGTTCCAAAAATGATTTGAATCAAAAAAAAGGAAACAATTCCTTGTTTTGTTTATACTAAGGAGACTTAAACTGAATGGAAACTGCCAAAGAGCAAGGGAAGAAATCACATTCCGTTTCCAAAAGTGGGATTTTTAACACAAAGCCCACAAGAGAAAAAGCCACAGTGCTTATGAAAATTCCCTACTCTGGAAATTCAGAATACTTTCAGAATTTTCTTTCCAATGTCTTCTACAATTGTCTCAGGTTTCTCCTCCTCTCCCTCTCAAAAGAAAAAAAAATAATTTAATCCCAGCTGAGTTTTGACAAAGATTTAGGCTTGAAAATCCTCTTTGGGAGGAAGATTGGAAGAGCTGCAGCTCCAACAGAAATGAAATAAATAAAACTTTCAGGTGTGTTAAAATCACACCTGGAGTGTCTGGTTCAGAATTCCGAAGGATTCTCCATCATCCAAAATGCTCCTGGAAGCATCAAAAGTAGGAAACCCCTGAAAGTGTCACATTTAGGGAGCATTTGGAGGTGCCAAAGTTCCTAAAAAGGGCTGGTGTGGAGTTACCATTCCTTGAAAAAGGATCCTTTGTCTTTTATCACAAACAGTCCCATATTTAGAAGAATTAAGGAAGAAATGTATGGAGAGAGTGAAAATCCATCCACAAACTGAAAAAAATAAAAGTAACTTTACCACTTATTTTGTCCTGACTGTTAAATTAAAATAAATTAACCCCAAATCACTTTAATTTCAACCTCTGGGTTGTATCTGTCAGCAAACAAATAAAGGTCATTGCAGAGTGTGCAGATAATGCCAAGTTCAGCTGGTGAAAATATAAAAATAAATATAAATGAGCCTGGAGATTAAAAGAAAATCCTGTCTGAAAGGCTTATTAGGAGTAATTTGTTATGTTTTCCTCCTAATTACTGGAATTAATAACAATAATATCTCCTCCACTCCCAGGATTAATGGGAGATGTTTCCTTCCTTGGTAAATCCTTGGTTTTTTTTCAGCAGAGAAGTTTTTTCAAAGCCCCATTTTAAGAATTTGTTTCATTAAGGAAGCTTCAAGCATGGAAAAGGATGAAGTGTTAAAAGTTTATACAAAAAATGATGGATACAAAAATATACAGAAATAATTAGAATATAGAGAGATATGTAGAAATAATCTACCTCATTTTTGGTTCAACAGATGAATAGTAATTTAAAAAAGAAGAAGCCACAGAGAGAGGGAATAAAACAAAATAAAATTAATTTTTTTTTTAAAAAAACCTTGCAAATATTAACTTGAGGATCACTTGAAATAAATAAATAAAACATCCATTAACTTTGTCACATCCTTAAAACAAATGTTACACCAATGGTAATTGTGCAATTAAATTACCAGGCTTTTCCATCTCTGTGATTCATTAATGTTCAAAATTCAACCCTGTTGCAGCAAATATGGAATTAATAAGGAACGGGCTTATAAACCATATTTTAGTAATTTATTTGGCAGTTCATTAAGTAGAAACAATAAAACAGGACTAAGAAAAGCAGCACAGGGAGCAGTAGGGTTTTTTTTTTATCCAGGCAATTTCCCCAAAAGTGATGGATTACTTTGTTGGGTTTTTTGCTATTAACACTCAGAATAATTTATTATATTAGAGGGGAAATGAGAGCATTAATGAGGAGATTTCCACGTGCTGGGGCCAGGCTGGAGGTCACATTAACTCTGCCCTCTCCCCATCCCTGCTCCAAGAGGATTCTCAGTTCTCCACCCTGGGAAACTCCAACTTTTCCATCCCTGCCACTTCCCCTGGGAGGAACAACACCCAAAGCCTGAATTGTGGGGGTTTTTATTTCAGATTACACTTCCCCTGTCCTCCCTCTCCCTGTTCTGTGGGAGGAATCACAATTCCTTCTTCCAAACAGGAAAAGAATCAGGACAGATCTCCAGATCCACAAAAGGCAGCTGGATAAAATACACCCTCCAAATCCCTCTGAAATATGGAATTGTGAGAGCAACTGAGGTTCAAAAGCACCCAGCAGAAGTATGGGATAGGCAGAGATCCCTCTGGGAATGGGAAGGGTGCTCCAGAGTCAGAGCCCACATGTTCAGTGTCCCAACACTGAGGGTTTGAATGAGAATTTCAGTTTAGGAGATGGGAAAACAGTGATAAAATGCATCTCTGTCCCCTGTTTGCAAGAGGGAAATCTGCCAGATCCAGTTGTGCTGAAACAAGGAGTTTTCACCTCCTGCAACTCTTCCCAGCAGTGGCCAAGCACCACCCACATCCCTGAGGGGGGAAATAAAGAGTTTCTGTTACCTTTTCTCCCCTTTTGATGGGAATAAATAGCCCTGAAGGAGCCCTGCAGCAGATTTGGGGCTCTGGGAGCTCTGCCGGAGCAGCCGTGACGAGCATTTGACATTGGAGCCAGTCGGTAACAGCAGCAACATCTGGCATGGGCACAGCTGGATGTGAGGAGCACATTTATCTCCACCCTGAGAGAGAGAGCAGAATTTTGGGCTCTTCCCCAGCTCTGCTGGCCTGCTCTCACTCCAGTCCTCAGAATCCCCAGGATTCTTCCAACCAGAGCGATTCATCACCTTCCCTGTCTGGATCCGCACTGGTGGGAGGCGATGGCAGCCCAGCTAACGAGGCTTTAATTGTACCCAGAGACACTCGGTGCTTCCTTGCCATTCATTGTGGAAATAAGAAAAAATAACCCTTTGCCATATGCCAGGGATCTGCTGCTGTGATCGGCCTGGAAATGTTTCCCTCAGAGGAGATGTGGGTCCTGATGGATTGAGAGGCAGCAGGAAACTCCCTGATCTTCCCACCCTCTGCTTTCTGTGCTCTGACAGATAATCAGATTGATTGCCCCAATCAGTAATTGATAAATCAAATTATGGGGAGCTAAACTAATGGTGAGGACCAGGGGGAAGCAGCCAGCCTTTCTTGGGTTTGCTCCTCTGGGCAGTTCTGTGTGCTGGAATTTGCTCTCCTTCCTGGGGATTTGGAACCCAGGAGCCCCAGGGTGCAGGAGGGTGAGCAGCAAACATCCCCTGCCTGGACAGCTCTTGATTGTACTTTTAAAAAGGTACAGAGAAGGCTCTGGCAGCTGGAAAATGTCCAGTCTGCAACAGGGAACAGAGAGAATTCCAGGCTGCTCTGGGTTGGAAGGACTGTAAGGCCCATCCAGTCCCACCCCTGCCATGCCCTGGGTGGGATTCAGTTTTCCATGGTTCAGCTGACAGATTTTTTTTGTAAAACTTCATCCTGAGAAATCATGGATTTCAGCTTGAATTGCTCCATGCAGACACTCTTAGTAGTTTATTTCAGTGCCCCCAAATATCTTGTCTGGATTCAAACTGGAATAAAAAGAGTTTACCCTGCTGGTTTTTATGCCTAGAGACTTAAAAGGGTTAAGAAAATTTCACTAACAAAATAATTCACATTATCTGCTTATGAATGTATGCAAGGAGAAATATTCCAAATGAAAAGGTTCAGAGCCATCACAACAATCCTGGCTTCCTGAATTCTGGGATAAGGGATATAAATGGGACATTTGGGGATTTGGGCCTGAAGGATCTTACAGTGGGAATGATCATTGGCCAGGAATAAAACTGCTCCTGAACCTGGTGAATAAATGAACACAAACTCCCCTCCATTACCCACTGACAGCACATTCCTTACCCTCTGCCAGGGATTTGCCACTCCCTGGGATATAAAACTGCCAAATTCCACACTGTCCTGGTGGAATTTAATCTTTATTTCAATACAAGAGCACCAGAGCATCCTCCCTGTGCTTCCTGAAGCAGAACTATCTTTTCCACACAAAAGGGTCCTGCTGGTGGCTCAAACATCTTCCACATTCTGATTTTTGCCTTTCCAAGCCCAAGAAGTCGCTTGGGCCCGAAGTTTTGTCATCCTCCTCCACCACCTCCTTCTTCCCCCTGGAAAAAAGAGTTTTCCAGGTAAATCCATCACTCAGCAGGGAGGAAATGACAAAACACAACCCAGGAGCCCTGCTTTCTTGGCCTTTTGCTGTAACCACTAGATGACACCACTTCCTTAAATACCAGCCCCCTTTTCCAAGGTTTCTGGGCACTTCCACCCCTCCTTGGCTTCATCTGGAGCTTTGGGTGTCAATTCCTGGCTTCAAGGCAGAAAGAAAATGATTAACATGCTACAGGATAAACAGCTCAGCTACACTGCAGAGCTTTTCTTCCCAAATTTTTCCTTCCCTTCGTTCTTGATTCCTCCCTCTCTTGTGCATTTTCAGTTTTCTTGCCGACTGCTGGAAATTCCATCATTTCCAAGGCAAAGCAGATAAATAAATAAATCAGGGTTAATTTTAAGTTAATCCTTAAAAACTTCTGGATGCAAGGTTGTTCTTGGGACAGCCCAGGTCAGGAGGGAGTTGCTGAGGACAGAGCAGGGAGTCATGGCAAACCCAAAGGATTTTAATCTGGATCCAGTGAAAGGGATGCCAAAATCATGCCTTGAAATTCCTGATCCATCCTCTTTTCCCATCTTTAGGACTGCAAGTGCCACAGGATGCAGTAAAAAGTTCTGCCTTTGTGCAGGTTTAATGATGAGCCTTGGACAGACAATTTTAACTTCCCACATTAACATGGAATTGTGTCTTTTATTTTACACTTCAAAACCTCCTCTTTTTCTGTTCCTCAAGGGCTGGAGTTTTTGGTTTTTAATTGCCTCTGGAATGGCCCACTGTCATTTAACCCTCTTGTTCAGTCTCATTTTCCACCTTCTCTATTTTCACACACAATTGAGCTGACTTACAGCAAAATAGAATTTATTAAGCTGAAGACAATGTGGGTAATCAACATAATGCACTGTCTGCTAATCCCTGGTTACTCCATTTATTCTTTTACTGTTTATTCGACTTTTGGTCCACATTGTTGAGCAGAGAATATGGATTTTCTTCACTAAGAAGAGCCATTCAGTTGGAAAATGTGTGTGACACTTTGGGTGTTGTGTGCACGAGCAGCACCACAGCACTGGATAAAAGGACCATCCATCAAAGCCAGGCCAGAGCTTTCATTCTCGAGGCTCTGAAAATTCCTCTTTCAAGAGTCTCTGGCCAAAAGATGTGAGGTGCTGCATAAATGCACCTAAAAAGGGTGGTCAGAAGGATGGGAGTGTTTCTTTTGAGAAGGAGGTACAAATCCAGCGAGGATCTGGACATGGATTTGGATGTGCACAGGACTGGAGCTGGCCTGGGCTGTGAGGGGTTTGCAAATCAAATCTCAGTACCACAAAGACCCAAACCTGGGATTTTTTGACCATGCAGGATTTGATTATCACCATCCACCTCTCCAACAGCTTTGTTATCCCAAACTGGCCAGCAGAATGCTGTTCTGGGAGGCAAGGGCCCATCGCCACACAACTACAGGACCGAGGATGGTTGGGGCTGCAAGGAACCTGAAAACTCCTCTTGTTCCAACCCTCCTCTAGACCCCGTTGATCCAGCCTGGCCTTGGGCACTTCCAGGGATGGGGCAGTCTCTGGGAAACCCATTCCAGGGCTTCACCACCATCACAGGGAGGAATTTATTCCTGATATCCCATCTAACCCCTGCCCTCTGTCAGCTTGAATCCATCCCCCTTGTGCTGATGACACTCAGGCCCTTCTGTGACAGACAGATGGACACTCCCAACTCAGCACAGCAGAAATCTTTACCATTTTAAATTAACATTTCATCCACAATCAGTTTCTCCATCTCCTCCCAGCAGCTGCTGCAGGGAGAACAAACAACAACCAAACAAGGCCCATTCTCCAAGGGGAAGGGAAAACAAACAGACTTTAAAAATCCAAGGAAAACCACCCAATGTTGTAAGAAAAGGGAAGTATTTTGTGTCTTGTGCTGTTTGCTTCACAAAAAATTATGGTCAGGAAAGCAAAATCCATCCAGTCTTGGCTCTGGGAAATGGACAAGGCAAACATCAACCATCAAACATTTCCCTTCACAGAGCCCATCTCCCCCTGCTCTCAGGGAAACAGCAAACCTGGAACCACAATTAGTGCTGGCCTGGGGGTGCCCAGGTACCAAACCCCCAACAACAGCCTCAGCCAGCTGAGAAATGGATGGGAAATGAACCCCAGCTCTTTCCCCCAGGTGGGACTGCAGATGAACAACAGCTAAATGGAAACGTTTCACCAGACAGACCCTCACGGAGAATTTCAGGCCTTTCATTTTTCTTTTCGAATAAATGCCGTTTCCCTCAGAATTGAATTTCAGTTTTTGCTGTTTCTAATGGGTTTGCCATTAGGCTTCCATTCACTTCCCGTTCCAGAGCATGCCTTGCTTAAGGGAATCCAGATTTTTTAAAGCAGTCTGAGAAAATATCTGCATGGACTCTGTGCTCGAGCAGAAGGAGCTTCCCCCCACTCACATTAATGAGCTCCAGGGAGTGTTCCCATTGCACATCCCTCCTTGTAGACACGGAAATTCAACGGGCATTATTGGAGTCAACAATGGAATTCCAGGGTGAGCTCATTCCCTCAGATTCCCTTCTCCATCCACTGATTCCTCTGATGGGGATAATGATTTCCCACCTCCCAGGGCTCTTCCACAGCAGTGATGAGGGGAAGGAAGGAGGCTGGTGGAAATCAGCCTGCAGATTTCCCGTGGTTACCTCGCTGTCCTCCGAGCTTCTCACAGGAGCAGCTCCTGTCAAGCCTCAGCCCTTCAAAGAAACCTCAAATACAGTAAAATATCCCTCAGATCTTGGCAAGCAGGGAAACTGCACTGGCAAATGCCATTTCTCACTGCTGAGACAAAAAAGAAAAAGAAGAAATTAAAATTAATCCTTTTATTTGTACAATTTCTACCACATTTCCCAGTGTTCTATACAAACCTCCCCATTTCCCCCTTCCTGCCCAGCTCTGCTGCAACACCAAGGACCAGGGGCAGCTCCAGGGAAGCCAGGTGAGATTCACAAGTCCTTTGGAAGCTCCATTTGATGGGAGACTTTTAGAAAAACCAGGAAAATCATCCACTCGGTGCAGAACCTGCAGGAAGTCCAGGAGGGTTTGAGCACTCGGAGCCCTTTGGAAGTTTCTGGAATTGGACACCTGTGGATGGAGCTGACCTTCACCAAGCCCAGGCTGCTCCCAGGAGATGAATAAAACACAGCAGGATCTCTCTCCATTTCTCCCATAATCTTCCTGACAGGTAAAGGGGTTGAAAAGGAACATAACAAGGACATGTTTTGCAAATTAAACATTAGCGATGCATTTCTGGGGGAAATAAACAACTTACAGAATTCTCTTCAGGTTCAGCTCCCTATCAGCTAAATTGGATCTTGTCTGTGAGCGAGATAAAATCACCAATTCCCTATCTTTAATCTGGGATTTAATAATCCCATTTTTCTCCTAGGGCTGAGTGAGCCTGATTGCATTTCTGCTGTTTGTCAGGCAGGAGGGTCAGGCTGTTTTTGTGGGGAGTGGGGAGGGTGTTTTATTTACCTTCGCAGCATCTTCCCCCTCACCTGGAGCCAACAGAAGATGGTAAATGACCTTGCCACCCGTGGAAACAAATCTGACACGGTGTGCAGGCTGCACATCAGCCCTTTGCTGTGCTCTGACTGTGCTAACAAAAGCATTCAAGTGAAATTTTGTTTCATTTACCCACAGCACCATAAATCACCGACTGGTTTGGGTTGGAAAGGACCTTAAATATCATTTCTTCCAAAGCCCTGCCATGGGCACGGATGAAATGTAACATATAACTTAAGGAGACCTCATTTTCTAAAAAATAAACAATAACATTTCTGTAGTTTTTGTGGTGTAATTTAAATTTTCTGTGGTTTAATCCAGTGAAAAAATAAGAAGGTCACCCTGCAGGACAGAATTGATTCTGGCTGGGGTCTGCACACCCTCAGCTTAAAGCTGAATAAAGTGATTAAAAACATTTGTCTGGCTCTGTACAAAGGTTGGAATTCATCCATTAAACTCAAAGGGGTTATTTGGGGCCAGTGTTCGCTTCTTCCACATATCTGAGTTCCCAAATATTGCCTTTATGTTTCCTGTTCCATGCAGAAGTTCCTAAAAATGGCTGAAATTCTTATTTGAATGCTGTTGTGCAGCTGTCACTTGTGACTCCTGTAATGCAGCCAATGCTCCTCACCAAGTAATTATTGTTTTCCCAGGAGAGAGAAAAAAAAATCCATATACAAAATTTCCTGTAAGAATTCATTGTCTTCCCTGCTCTCCTGGGGAGGAGAAGATGCAGGAGAGGTGATGGGAGGGGGTTTAGGCAAATGCAGGCAGAGAAAACACATTGCATTGAAATTTATCCCATTTTCCCTTTGAATTTACACTGGAATTTACCCCATTTTCTCTCTGTTTTTTGCTGAGATATCTCAGCCCAAACTGGATTTCTCTGAGTCAGAATCCACTGGTTTGGAATGACAAAGATTTAGGCAGGACTGACCTGGTACAAACACCTTGGTCTGGGCCTCCCCTCCCAGCTGCTGATAATCTCTCCCACATCATTTGGCTTCTTCCTAAATTTTGTTGACTGGAGGCTCTCAGAGGCTCTGATTCATCTAAAGTGTCCCAAATTTCACTGATCAAGGACTTGAAACAAATATTCTTCTGAGCTGGAGGATCCTGAGCAGAAAAGCTGAGGATACACAACTTTATCCATCACCAGTAGGAACTTGAGTGCAGAACTGCATTTGCAAGAGCAAGAAATGATGCACAGCAACTGGAAAATGCAGAGGAAAGAGCAAGAAATATAACCTGGATGGAAAAAGATGCATTTTCAGGTTATTTCCATAGGCTGTAAGGAGAAAGTTGTTTCAGCACCACAAAAGGAGCTGCAAACAAAAGAGGAAATGAACAACTGTTAATGAAGACAATCTCTTATCTCCACAAAGATATCTCTGACAAAAATCAGCCAATATTATATCATCATTTTAACTTTTCCCAGACAAAAGTAGCTTGGTTTTCCCATCCCTTCTGCCATCAGATTGATCTAAAATTCAAGGAAAGCCCCATGAAATAAACCAAAAACATCTCACCAGGACATTTCATCGCTCGTTTCACATCCAGGGGCTCATCTGCAAAGGAGTCACGGCAGCAGGAGGAATGAAGTCATCCCACCCAGCCTGAGTGACCTGCAGGAGACATTTCCCTGACATCTCATTCCCGCAAAGAAAATGAACCTTTGTGCCTGGAAATGCTCCGGTTTGTGAAGATAAAATCATCCCAAAGAACTGAAAATTTACGGCAATGTGCCACTTGGTCTTCTCTGAATCCCTTAAAAAAAAACCCCTCAGCCATAAGAAATAATTATTGTGGAATTTATTATTTAACACCTGCTTGGGTGATTATTCAGTGTGTTATGGGTAATGTATAAACAGGCAATGGTATACATAATGGTATGGTAACTGCTTGTTCATAAGTTATAATTCATAACTTATAATAGAAATTATTATTTATATTGTAAATATAATATAGTACACATATATAAACATATATATAGGCATATAGACATGTAAACATATATACAGTATATAATATATACAATCTACAATATGTATGATTATTTATATTATAGTATACATTCATGTTATTTTAAAATATATTATTTATATTATAATTATAAATAAGTTAATATATATAAAATTATATAAACAGTTAAATATATTATATTATATTATATCATATTATATTATATTATATTATATTATATTATATTATATTATAT
>NC_031790.1:1279271-1320470 GCF_001522545.3 Parus major
ATATAATATAATATAATATCATATCATATTTATTATATTATATTATATTATATTCTTTTAAACTTTCTCAATTCCCCCTTCTTATATTTTGAAAAAACATTTTGAGTTATTCCATATTCAAAGGAAAAGGTATCAATTTGTTAATCCAGTCATCACATCACACAATCCCCCTAAATCCAAATTAGTTCCTCTAAAAGCATTTCAGAGCCCATTTACCTTCTGCAAAGAGAATTCATACAATGTATTTCAAATAAATAACTTTAATTTCAATGGCTTTAACCAAAATATTCCTTACAGAAAGAAATCATTTCACTTCCACTGACTTCAGCCTTACATCCTGACCTTCCTAATTATTTTGTAGAAGGAATTTGGGTGCTGGCCCAATTAATACAGCACCACTAACGAACTTCTATGCGGAGAGAAGACTGAGATGAGAGTTCTCACTCAACCCAAGGCAAGCAGCCTGAGAGGGAAATCTCAGCCTGAGCCTCTTTGTTCCTCATGTGTGAAAGGAATAATAGAAGCTGCCTGAGTCCCAGGGCTGTTGTCAGAGTAAGAACATTAAAGATTAAGAGTGGCTCTGATAGTTCAGTAATGGAGGACAATAGCTCAGATAGTATTTCATTTATTCAAAGCTCTACAGAAACTGCAGAGCTCCAGAAATCCTGCAATCCACCCCTAAAAAGCGAAAGCACTCCTAAATCATCCTAAATATATTACCAAGCAGGGGTTTGTGGCAAAGTGTAAAACAGCTTTGTTCTTAAGAGGAAAAACGGCACTTTTATCATCCCTCCTCTTTTTATTCCCCCACTTTTATCCCCGTGCTGGTTTCCACTTTGCTTTGTAGGGGAAGTCGGTGCGACTCAAACCTCGCTGGGTAAACAGGAGAAAGGTGTTTGCATAACTCTTCCTAAAACAAGATCCAGCCCTGGATGGCTGCTGACTGCTCAGATACACATCAAAACCTGGGAGGGCAAAATAAACACAGGGACCACGAAATACTGCCCAGAAAATGAGAGAAAGATGGAACAGCAAGAATCACTCCAAAGCTTTGTGTATTTTCATGTGAACTTTGCGTGTGCTAAATGCAAGGACAAAGAGAATTATGATGTAAGTGTTTCACCACTAATAAATATCTCAGAAAAAAGCTTTAAATGCCCCTGCTCTGCTTCTGATTTAAATGGAAGCGGGTGTGAAATGAGACACTGATTAAGGTCAGTGAAATTAGCTCACAAGTCTTAAATAAACCCTGTGCCAGTGCTGGGCAGTTTCCTAATTCTGCTTCCACTGGAAAAGCCAATCCAAGAATGCCCCGTGTGACTCAGGGCTTCAGCTCCATGGGTTTTTCCACTTTGAGAGGTTTTGCTTTGCACAAATGTTTGAAGAATTAGAAAAAAAACCTGCTCCAAGCTGTCACATTCCAGCACAATCCATCAGGCATTCCACGACTGACACCAATTCACCTCCAGCCCTTGCCAGCCTCCTCCCCAAAAACCCAACCAGAGATCATTGAAGCCATGAGAAAGCTGCTGAGGAGACAGAATTTTTAATGTATTTAACCTGCTTTTTGTCAAACTGCTTGGAGAGATAAAACACCCAGAATGGACAGTTTTGCATTCTGAATGCAAGACTAAAAGAAAACAACCCACAAACAAGCAAAAACCCATTAAAGACAGGACAAATTTCTTTTTTTCCTTCTTGTTTTTTTCTCTGTTTGCTTGGTATTGTTTGGTTTTGTTTTGTTTTGTTGGGATTTTTCAGTTTGGTTTTGTTTTACCTTTGGGGTTGGTTTTTTGTTGTTGTTCCGGGGTGGTTTTTCTGGTTTGGTTTTTGTTTGGTTTGTAGGGCTTTGTGTGGTTGTTGTTGTTGGGGTTTTGTTTTGGGTTTTTTGATGATTTTTTTTGGTTTTTTGCTTTGTTTTTAAGGATTCCAAGGGCCTCAATATGATGACAGGCTGGGATGAACAACTCCAGCACAGTCTGGAGCTGATCCAGACTCAGGTACCTGCTGGATTCCTCCTGACCCCTCTGGAGAAGGAAGAATGATCCATAATCCTTTAATTTGGCCTTTTCTTCATTGAATGACAATTTCCCAAATAAGAATGAGGGAATGAACCTCCTCAGTTTTCCTGTGTTTCTCTGCAGCAATATCCCAGTCTCCAAGGCAGCTCTCTGAAGTTCCCAATCTCCCTTTTGTGCTGCTTTCAAGGAAGAAAAAAAGTGTAAATTCTTCCTGGTGGTGCCTTGGCTTTGTCTTTGATACTGGCTTGGTTTGTGTTGGAAAGAGAATAAAAATTCAGGCTGCTGGGAACCTGAACAAACCCCCACAAGCTTTTTTCCTTGTTTTCTGTTTATACCATCAGCTTTTTGCAAAGTGGAGCAGCATTGGCAGCACCATTGCAGCTCTTCCTTCCCTAAATGCCCCAAATCCTTCAGTTTTCACTTTTATTTAACCAGCAACACCATTTATTGTGTAAATGGGCTCTTGTAGAGTAGAGCACAAACCTGGAAGAGTGGAAATTCCCTCTTTTCCGTGCCAGTCAGGAGGCTGGGATACTTGTACAAGGGGAGCCACTCCTGTATTTATCTCATTTACTGCATTCACATGTGCTAAATGGAATTACAGACATAATTACACACTGTGTCAAAAATAACTGCAGCTAAGCACAGCCACCTCTGCTTCCCCTCTTTTTTTTTGCTCCCGTTAAGGATAGGCACAAAAATTTTGCAAAAATGTAAATGAAGAGCTTATTTATTCCAAATGATCAATTACAGTAATAACTAATACAGGACCAAGTTAAATAATAATTAACTATTATTATTGCTGCTGGGAAAATAATAATTCAAGTAAATCTGGGGAAAAACACTGAACATCAATGTGTGATATTTGTCACAAGCTCTTCAGATTCACACCAGGAATTCCAGTGGGTCACAAACCAAACAGAAATTCCTTCCCAAGGAGGTCACTGGTTCTGAGGTGTCATCCCAAGAGCCGTGATTGCTTTGAGAAGTAAGAAAAGCGTGATAAAAATTCACCTTTGCACCGCTTCCAGACCCTTAGGAAGTCCAGGCTTCCACACATTTTCTCCCCAGCCAGGTGTTTTCATTGCTCTGTGTTTGTTTTTTCAGCTTTTTAGACAGCCAAGGGCTGTGTTCCCCCGGCTCCCGCTGGATCCCTGTTGTTACCTTGCCCTGTTTGTCAGGAACAGCAGCAGGAGCTCTGGATTTCCTCCTCCCTGCTGCTCTCTCCTCAAACAGCCAAACAATATCGTAAAAGGCTCCTGTTGCCCAAACACCCCCATTTTTTGCTCTATTTAATTTAACACGATTTCTCCTGTTCCTACAAGTTCCGGCCACTTAACTCCCGTGCTGTTTGTGAGGGCTGGAGCAGGAAGGGGCCAAGTGCCATGGCAGGAATATTCTCTGCTTCCAGCTCAGCACAACACGGCCAGGACTCCACCTGCTGCACCAGCAGCTCCCTGTTTTGGAGGTTTCAGGCTCCTGAGAGAGCAGAGAAATAGAAGTATAAAGAGCCAAGTGCCATAAGAACCTGCACATCCCACTGAGACTTGTTTAGGAGCTTTATAAACTTCTCTGCACCTGCAAGCAGTGAAATCTCATTTTCCTTTTTTTTTTTTTTTTCCTCCCCTTATCTTTGGATCTAAGTCTCAGTTCAGGGAATTTCACTTAATTTGGTGCCAGTTAGCATCAGTGGTGACAGGCTGTGGTACTGAGAAGTAGAGGCACCTGAGGTGCTCTGGGTGTCCCTCAGAGTCCCCTCCCCAGTGCCAAAGGCTCTCACTGACCTGACCGAGCTTCCAGCCCCGAGTGCTTTCTGATCTCAGAGTGAAACTCAGCCAGGCTGACTCTGTGCCAGGCTTTCAAGCTGAAAGGAGGTGGTGTCAGGAAAATGAATCCACAAGCACCAGAGGTTTATCTCCAGAAAGGAGACAGAGGAGTCCTTTTACTTTGTTTGAATAAAGGGAGAGGCCACAGGCCATTCCCCTGGGGTGTCTCCAATTTTTGGAGGCTGCAGCCTCTTTTTTATCCCAATTTCCTGGCTCCATGTCCCTCTCTCTTTCCCCACTGCCTGAGGTACTCGAGAAGCACAGACTTCCCAGAATGCCTGATACCTAAAATTCCCCTCTCATGTAGAACCCTCCCTCTTAATTTCTAATTCTTATGGAATTTATGGTGTTTCCCCATTGTCTCTTTCATCTTTCAATATCCAGCTTCATTTACCAGCAAACCTACAGTTTGTTTGTAAAGGCAAATACCTTTTTTCCATTCACCAGTCAGTGGAATCCTTCCCACTGTTTCTTTTACCTCTCAGTGCTGGTTTTAGCTACGAGCAGACCCACAGCTTCTTTGGAAAGACAAATCCATCATTCCTCTGGGTGGGAAGAGGTGAGGATGCCTCCAGCCTGGCTGCAGCTCAGTTCCAGCAGCAGCTGCAGGGGCTCCATGGCACCCAGAGAGCCTGAGATAACTTTTTTTAATTCTGTTTATTTTTTCTCTTGATTCTCCTGTGCTGCTTCTGCACTTCTCCTCATTCCTGGATTTCCCAGTCTCCTCTGAGCTGGGCTCCTTCTGGATACTCCACACTGGGAGTCCCACTTATCACAGCTCTCTGGTCAGGACAAAAACTCCAAAGCCTGTCAGGATTTGGTTTCTTGTGTTTATTAGGATGTTATCACAAAACTTGGCAGATCTCTCCAGACTTTCTGCACAAGTTCAACTCACCACAACCTGGCACGTTTTGTTCTGATGGTACAAAATGGCCCTGAACTACACAATTCTTTTATCTTTATACTTACTCTTATCCAATTAACAATAGACAAGTATATTATTTTTCTTAATGACCCCATGACCCATCACCTGCGTGCTCCATTGTGGCATTTTCTGTCCAATCACCTATTATTACCCAAAAACCTCTAGAAGAAGAACATGAAGAAGAAAGAAGAAGGAAAAGAAACAACAGTCTAAATCCTCCATCTTGTCTTCTGCTTACTAAACTATTTTAAACTCTAAACTTCCACTTTTTCACCCAGTGACTTAAAAAACTCTAATCTACACACTCCCACTTTTCACTTTTCTATCTAACTTCAACATTTGTTTTCATGTATCACCATGAAAACATGCCCATAAATTTCCTGTTGTGTGAAATTCAGTGATCTCCTGGATCTCAGAGCCAGGTATCAGAAACAGGGGCACACACTCTGTGTCTCAGACTCCACCACCTCCACAGAACCAGGGCAGCCACCATGGGATTAAACCCCATGGGAAGGCAGAGGAGAACGCTGCAGACAGGCTGGGAGGAACAGTGAAAGTTCTGAATGTTGAAAGTTCTGAATGTTGAAAGTTCTGAATGTTGAAAGTTCTGAATGTTGAAAGTTCTGAATGATGAAAGTTCTGATCCTCACCCTGGAGGAGCTCTGGATTCCAGCTCAGGGAGTACATTTTGATAATGTACATTTTGATAATGAAGCTCCTCAGGGCAGGGATCACCTCTGTCTGCAAGGAGCAGGCAGCAAGAGGAGAGAGTGCAAGGCTGAAATGCTGGGGAGAGGCAGAAACGAGCGGGGTTGGAGCCTGTTTCCAGCTGGGATAACTCTGACACTTCCATCCCTGTGCTTGGCATGAAAAGGGGAAATTCCTTCTCCTGCCCTCCATCAAACTGAGGTGCCCAAGTTGTTCAGGACAAGGAGGGCTCCACAATGCCTGCCTCAGCTCTGACTTTGATGAAAACACACTTCAGTGCAAGGTTAAAGACTTCCAGTGAAGACAAAGAATTCTGGAATGCAGCTTAGGGAGAGAAGGGGCTCAAAATGGTTTTCTACACCACAAGAAAGCCAATTAAGAGCTTGAAGCAGAGGAGGAGATGATAAAGGTAATGTACTTGACAAAGTTTCCCAGAGATACACACTGGAGAAATCCATCCAGACCATTTATTCCTCTGTGAGCAACTGGAAAGACTCATTACAGATTCTGCCTTTGTTGCTCTATAGAAATGAGAATGCTAATTGGTTTACTTGAAGTTTAATTGAAAATTAATAGAATTTCACCAGAGATTTGCAGCATAGGACTGGAGTTAAAATGACATTTGATTAAAGTCACACTAAAAACATACTCAAGGACATTCTGAAGACAGCAGCAATGGCATTCCTTTTGGAATGGAAATAAATAATTATCATTAGTAGAAATCGTTGAGAAAATCCACTATTTTTAGGGACCATAGTAACACCCAGTGATAATTTAACCATCACCTCTCTGTCCCTTCCTGTGTCTTCAAGGACCCCTCCAAGTGGTCTGCACTGTCTTTATCCTAAACCCCAAAAATATGAATATGCAAGCCTAACAGAATCCTGATCAGGATTATACAGGAAATTCCCAGGGAAATCTTGAACAAATCAATTGGAATAAATAAAACCTTTTATCTGCAAGTGACAGGAACATCGGGAAACAAGAGACACTCAGCTGTTGCTTTCCTCCAAAGAAATGAGGCCAGACTTTTCCCACTGGCTGGAATATCCACCTTCAAAAAGATTTGGAAAAGAAATAAATATTGAACACTGTCTTAAAGCACCAGTTGCAGTTGCAGAGTTCCACAACAGAATTTTCACAACAAAAGTTTTGGAGGAATGGTTTCCCAACTGCAGACAAAACATCATAAAACACAGGTTTGAACTGAGTGCACCTTTGTGCAAATTAACTGCATCAACTGAGTGTTCATTTGATTGACTGCAATTACATTTCCTTTATCATTACTATGGTAACTGTTTGGCTGGCACTTGATATTTACTTGAAACACGTTATCATTTCAATACTATCACCAAAAGTAGGTCATTAAGCCGCCATCCCCATGAATACATCTGCACACTTCCAAACCCTCCCTGCCTGACTTAATTGCTTTCCTTTCCAGTCAAAGCTAAATCAGCCCTGGAAGAAAATATCTATTGATCTGAAGCACAGGGCCATTGTCCCCAGGACTGGCAGCAGAAAATAAAAGACATTTTCTTAAATTACCAGCTGCAGTTGTATCACTGCAGAGCCTTTGATCAGGTCAAAAGAAAGAGACTAAAGATTTATTGGATATTTAACAGCATGTTTTAACTTGGCC
Source organism: Parus major (assembly GCF_001522545.3). Classification (NCBI taxonomy): domain Eukaryota; kingdom Metazoa; phylum Chordata; class Aves; order Passeriformes; family Paridae; genus Parus; species Parus major. The sequence goes on from NC_031790.1 coordinate 1,286,391, forward strand.
ATTTCTGTTAATGACAAAACCAGATTTTGCTGGATGTTCAGTGGGTTTTCTGTGGAAGGAGAGCACTGAGCACCCACATCCTCAAAAGAGCTGGCACCAGGACAAACTGCCCGAGCTGTGCCAATTAAGTCACTAATGACAGTGTCACTCTCCAGGTCAATAATGGCCAGGGCATGCTCCAGAATTTAAACCACAGCACAAAAATCTCTTTATAACCCACATTTTAATATTTGAGAATCATTAGCTTTTACTGTGTACAAGTTACCAATGCTTCAAATGACTTGTAATACTTAAACAAATTAAAGGATTCATTTCAACTCATAAAAAGGCCCACACAGGGTTGTTGCACCCCGAGTGTTTACAATGGGTAGTAAGATAATTGTGTTTAAAATCTCTGCTGCCAGTTTCCAACAAAATCACTGCTGTGTATAGTTTTTATTATTATGTTTATTACTATTTTTATTCCTTTTCAGCATCACAAAAAGTCTCTGAGATTCTCCATCAGAATAATGGTCTGGATAAAATGGGCCTTGGGTCTGTGTGGTCTCCTTTTGCCACAACTGAATTAAACAAGGGTGGAGTCAGAGAGCTCTGGAACTCTGGGCTCAAACACAAGTTATTACATTAGAGAAGTCCATTTCTTCTCTGAGTTCTCTCCCCACCAGGAGGAATTCCATCCAGACAGAGAAAACAGTCTTTTCTCTGGTTCTCAGTCAGGCTCCCAGTGCAGGAGCTTTTGCTCTCTCCAGCAAATCCTTTCCTGGACCTGCAGCCCAGAAAATAAATTTCAGCAGTAAAATTCCTGTCTTGTGTCTAAACCACCAACTGATTTTTTGGCACACGGATGCATCTTCTCTGTCATGTTCTAATGTTAAACAGAGAGATGTGAACCCACTGGAAAACTGAAAATCTCAGTTCTCTCAAGCCTTAGAAGAGGTAAAAACCCTTAAATTATACCCAATCAAGACATCAGAGATTTGTTACGTTTTACAGAATGGAACCCTCATCCCCTGTTGAAAGAGGAGATACCAGAATTTGGAATTGGTCTATCAGCAAGAATTACAGCTGCAGCATTATCTGTATCAGGAAATGTTCCTGTTCCTCCCATCACAAACACCCCCTCCTCCGGTATCTCTCTGCAATTTGGCCTCCCAGAAATGACTTCCCAGAGAAAAATGAATCAGAGAGGTGTGATAGTGCTAAAACAATTCTCCAGAGTTCCCTGATGAAAAATTCCTGAGCATAAATCACTAAGAAGCTCTGCAACCATCTCTCCTCACACGAGAAGGAAGTTCAGAATCCGAGTTCTGCCTCCAGTGTGGCTCTGAGGGATAAACTGGGACCAAAACTGAGCCAAAGTACAGGACAGAGATGGGATTTTAACCTGGATGAGTCCCTCATCAAGTGATGAGTGATAGTGACATCATCCCCAGCATTAATAATAATAATAATAATAATAGTAGTAGTAGTAGTAGATCTCTGCCATTTAGGAAGGAATTCCTCCCTGGGAGGGTGGGGAGGGGCTGGGATGGAATTCCCAGAGGAGCTGTGCCTGCCCCTGTATCCCTGGGAGAGCCCAAGGCCAGGCTGGACAGGACTTGGAGCCACCAGGGCCAGTGGGAGGTGTCCCTGCCATGGCAGGGGTGGCACTGGGTGGGATTTAAGGTCCCTCCCAACCCAAACCATCCCAGGATTCCCTAAGGAACAGCCTCAGCAGAAGGACAAACCCCCCAGGAAAACTCCTCCAACATTGTCCATTCAGGAAGTAAAACATTTCCAGTTTGTCAGGATCGAAATCCTTGAGCTGCCATGGGAACTCCTCAATGCTCATCAACAAAAAAGGGCAGCAGCAGAATTTCTGAAATGTTCCTCATTAATTCCCCCTAATTTCCCTTATTAGTTTTGATTTTCACACTTGTCCTTTTTCATGCCTTTCATCCAGCACATTTAGAAATGGAAGTCAATACAAGCAAACAGCACAGAATCAGTTCTCTCTCCCTCATTATTTTTCATAGTATTTGAGATTTCACTGTGATTTTCACAGCCCTTGCTGAACTTCAATCTCCCCTCTCCAAACAGCTTTAGGGTTTTTTTTTTTTGCCCATTCCCAAAATTATTTTGTTTTGTTCATGCTCCTCCTTTCCCTTAGCTTTTGTTGCAAACCAACTAATCCTTTTCATTTCAAACTCATGTCATTATTAAAGCCTCTTATTTTGCTGTTGGGCTGCATCTGTTCCAGAGCCAGATTCCAGCCTTCTACCCAAGCTTTACACCTCACAGTTTAACTTGTTGGGCATATTTTGGGTGTAATAAAATTGTTTGGGGTATTTTTCTTACTCCCAGCTTGTCCCCTGCACCCTGTTGCCCCAGCTCAGGCAAGGAAGTCCTGAGTAGCCACATTTCATTTCAGAGGCTCAAGGTGAAGATCAGACTGCAGAGGATCCACTGCTCTGACCTCCACCAGAGTTCACAAATAATGGGAATCAGTACCAATTATAGCTCTCACACAGCTCAAAAATCCCCTTTTTTTGCTGTCCAAGATACATCAGTGGAAGGAAAAGCTCCTGGATGAGCAGTGCTCAATGTTTAACTCAAGCAGCTCCATGACAGTGAGGGCTGGAGTCAAGAACCCAAAATTAGATACAGACACATTTAATTGAGATACAGAGACCTGGGTCAGGAAGGAATTCACAGAAAAACATTCATTGGTGCCGTAATCACTCCCCCAGTTCAGGGCTTGGCAGCTTGTTCCTCCAGGGAATCCCTGAGTTGAACATTTTCCCTGTAAATATTTCATGAATCCATCCCTGGGAAGTTTCCAGCACCACTTGTACACATGCTGTGACTGAGTGGGGCTGTCCCAGAAGGCAGCTGCTGATCACTGAGTGGAATAACCTGAGCTGAACAGGAATCTCGGATCAAACATCAGGAGCCAGTGTTCAACAGCTGGAAGGCGAGGAGAGGAAGAAAGATGACACCACCTCAGCCTCTGCCAGTTCCACTGCTGTGCTTCGTTTGCACTAAGGCCCTGGGGGAAAGAAAAGGTTATTTGCTAGTAATTAGAATATTACTTACTAATCGAGGTCAGGATTCTACATTTCTTCATATTTCTTTCTGTTTCTGTTGAACAAACCCCCATCTTTACATCATTCCCTGTCAAGCAGAGGAATCAAAGCCAGGTTTAGTTCTTGCCCAGCCAAAGGGGCTGATGGGGAGCAGGGTCACTGCCACTTCAGGATGCTTTTGTCACATCTCTTCTTCACACATCTCTTCTTCATCGGTGGGCTGTGAGGGCTCAGTGAAGGAGGCTCAGAAGGTTCCTGTTTCTGAAAGGCTTTTCAGAGATGTGACCCTGCACCGGTGTGTGCATCACACACAGGCTCCTGAGCCGGGGGATGGAAGGCTCAGGGGTAAAGATAATTCCCCATGGAAAAGGTGGTCAGGCCTTGGAACAGCCCAGGGAGGTGTGGAGTGCCCATCCCTGGAGGTGTCCCAGGAAGGGCTGGAGGTGGCACTTGGAGCTCTGGGCTGGGGACAGGGTGGGCATCGGACTCCGTGGGCTGGGAGGGCTTTCCCAGCCCCAGTGACCCTGAGATTCTGTGACATTTCACTTCCTAAATCATGAAATGGCTGTTCCCAGCTCTGCCCCTGCCCAGCTGGGGAATCCCAGACACTGCAGGGCTCACATTCACCCCTTTGACCTCCCGATTCTTCCTCTGTTTAGGGAACAGGAGCCTCTTCCCCCCCAGACCCCGCAGAGACACAAACCCAGAGCAGCGTCAGGGCTTCGTGCACAGCACAAATCACTGAGGAGCAGTAAAACGGACAGGAGCAGTAATTACACGAGCTAATGGCTGCTCCAGGCTGGGCACTGTGTGTGCATTACTGCAGTGATTCACTCGGGAACATCCCAACAACAACAGCTCCTTCCCAATACGCCCGTGCAAGGTCAAGCAAAAATACGAGCGTGGCCAGGAGGGAATCTTTGAGATGAGCACTCAGGGACCCATCAGCAATCCAGGCAACACCAAACACTCCGTGGAGAACACAGGGTCCCCAGCTGAGTGTTCAGACAGGAACTGGTCAACCAGGAACATCTGAAACCAATTACTCCTTCCCCAAGCCTTTGTAATGGAATGATTATGCAAGCGGATGGAGAGGGGAGAATTAAATGCGGTGGAGGCAGCGTGGGAGGACAGCAGCTCACTCAGTGATAAGATGTACTCTGTGCTTTTAATAAATAGCAACAAATTGCACATAACCAGTTAAAGTTGAGCGCTGAGGCAAGTGCTTTGCTGAACTGGGTCCAAAAAAAACCTATTCTGATCCTTGCTGGCTTAAAAAAAATAAAATAAAATAAATAAAAATTCAGTGAGCAGGAAGGTGCCAGGTTATTTCTTGTTATCTGACATATCTCAGAAAGGGAGCTTGTCACCAGCTCCTCAAATTGAGTCATCAGGCCTGAAATGCCTGGCTTAAAATACTCCTTTTTCTACTCAGTAGCATGTGCACGTATGTGGCTCTGATGTAGGGTTTAATGCATGGTACAAAAGAATTTCTAACTGCAGCAGCGAAGCACAAAGTTCTCAGGAGAGACACAGAGACCAAGGCTCCTCCTGGAGCAGAATTCAGGCTTGTTTCAGGTCTGGTTTTTATTATTATCCATAACCTTTTCACACAATCTGGCATGAAACAATTCTGACAAGTTTATTAAAGCCTTTTGTTGTTACACTTGACATTTATGAAGGGGAGATGATAAATAAGCAGAGGAATGACATGTTTGCCAGAAATGCAGACTCTGGTGAGAAAGGCTCCCCAGCCTCCCTTTTAAATGAAATCTCCCCTCTGCAGTCATTCCTGTCTCTCTATGAAGGAAAAAAAATCCAGTTTTTCTGCACTTGAGCAGCCAGTTTGATCCTGCTTTTGAATTCCAAACATCACAAGTTCAGTTTCCAAGGTCTTAGGCAAGTAAAGATTATAATTCTATTTAAGCAACTGGACAAAGGGCAGCGAGTTTCAGTGTAGCAAAATCATTAACGATGAAATAATTTTGACACCAGCTGGGCTGGTTTGGGAGCTCTTCTCTGCTCACTGCAGATCCTCACTGCCAGGGATCCACAGAGAAAACACAGGAAAGTGCAGGAGTCACTGGAAACCTGCATTGCTCCACACACAGATCAGAGAATTATATGGAAAAAATCTACTCACACTACTCCACGTCCCAGAATTTCTGAGGCAGAAATAGTAAAAAGTAATTAGAACAATAATAGGGATTTTTTGGGTGCCTGAGGAGGAGGCACGGAGGCTCATGCTGGGCATTGCTGAGTGATTTCCTTGGCCTTTTGGGTTATTGAGAGGATGGTACCACACTGGAATTGGAAGTTTTCTGTGTCTGAAAAGGGGCTTGGGGAAAATGGAAACTTCCTGTGGCACTTTCTGCCAGTCAAAAATTAAAAAATCATCAGCTCTTCACGGTCAGGCAGCAACAGCAAACACAGAATTCCCTCAGAATTCCCAGCACCAGGGCTCTGCAGTCCAGGAAAAGGGAATAAAACAAGGGTTCTGCTTCCAAGGACAGGACTTTTATTTGGGATAGAAGTTCTGGTTTGGATTGTGTCTAATGCTGTGAATTGGCTCAAAAGGACCAATGTAAATAACAGAGCTGAGCAAAGGGCTGAGCTTTGCACCACCTCTACTGGCCTTGGGCAATGCTGAGCAGAAATTCTGATCAGACTCTGGAAGATCAAAATTATGTTAAAAATACAGGAAATATTAAAGTCTTCTGCGTTTAAAAGAATGTCAAAATTCTGTCACAAAGCAAAGGCATTAAAATATGTTTTTCCAAAGACTACTGAAAACTCAGATGAATAGAAATATAATTATTGCAGGGAATCTTTAACCTTGTGCAGGAGAACAACACAAAAATACAGAGCAAGTCTCAAATGTGATTTAGCACAAAATCCTCCCCAGACCTTGTGCCAAGGGAGGACTCAGTGTCAGCCAGCAAAACCTAACAAGGTAATTTTCTTTCATATCATGCTTGAAAATGACAATAATTAAAATGATTTTGGTTAAGGAGCATCATTTTTATTTTTATAGAATTTAACTGGTTGGTTGTTAATCATTTTAAGAACTATGTCTGCAGTATCTGCATTCTATGGGGCTTTTTTGAGCATAAAAACCTTACCCTATTCTCCAGTAAACCTGCATGGAGGTGCCTTTGATCTCTGCAATATTAAAATACTAGCTAGAAACACAAAGTAAGATTAGAATTATTATTGCCCTGACACTGCTAGAAATTATTTTGGTTGTTACAAATTAAACAGGGGAAAAAAAAAGTAAAAATGAACTGAGTGTGTCCCTTGTGGGACATTTTGCCTTTCCCTCCCAGGAATGTCCCAGGGAGCTCTAAATAACCCCATGTACTACACGGCTGCTTTTAAATCGACCTTACAGAGTGTCAGAAAAGTTTATTCAGAAGACAAATTTTGCATCATTTGCAATCACACAGCACATCCCGAGGTCACATCAGCCTGGGCTGCTGAGAGATTCTGCATTTCATATGCAGATGCCAATACCAGAGACTGGAATCATATTAAATACTGAGGGAGTGTCATAAAAGCACATCTAAGAGAGAAAAAAACCCTTTACAAGCAGCTGAGGGGCCAAACCTGGGCAAGGAAACAATCCCATTACTTCTGCACATCCACAGGTGTTTGCAGGTACCTCCCAAAGATGGCCTTGACTGCTTTTATTAAAATAATAATAATAATAATAATAATAATAATAATAATAATAACAATAACAATAATAATAATAATAATAAATAAATCAGTGAATGAGAGAAATTAAAGCTGCAGGTACTTAATTCATGAATCCCTTTGGTGAGTAAAGCTTTGCTCAGAGTTCTCAGCAATTCTGATCTGACAAAGCCACGTTCTTGTCCAGAGCCAAATCTCCAGCTCCAATCTCGTGGTTGAAATGGGGCAGAAAATCATAAAATCCTACAATGGTTCGGGTTTGAAGGGACCTTAAAACATCTCCTTCCACCCATCAGCATTCTGAACAGCAAAACAAAACACCAAAAAGCCTTTTTCTGAGACTTTTCCTCCTTGCAGGTTTTAAGAATGTTGTTTTACACTTGGCTGGAGGTTTTAGGACAATAAATTTAGGCAAATCTCTCCACTGCTGCCCAACCCAGCTGGGTTTGGCTCCAACCAGAAAGATTCGACCTCTGCCTGGAGATGCCAGGGAAGCTCCTGGGGAGAGCACAGCTGATGGCCATCACTGAATGAGTGGTTTTGCTTTTTTATTGCTGCCTTCTCTGCCTCCTCCCTCAGCCTGGGAGATGAGTCATTAATCCGGTATTTAGATGATGTTCTGAGTAGCCTCGCTGAATTCCTTCTGTGTTTTTCGGCTGTCAGGACGTGCACAAAGCCATTGAGAAAGCTCTGAGGACTCTGCTAATTATCTCTGAGCAAACAACGCTCCTCAGCTGGAGCAGCTCAATGGAAAGCCTTTGGTATTTTTAGTACAAAGTCTCTGCTGCTTTTTAGAGTGTTTTAGAATATTGCTTTGCTTTGAATATTGAATTGTTGGAGCCTGAAATAAAGTGTTCTCAGCGGGGGTCAGGGCCACCTTTCCTGGTTCTGCCATCCCCCCGTGGTGTCTCACAGCCAGCTCCGAGCCTGGGCACAAATAAATCCACCCTCAAACAGCCTTTTCTGAGATGAGAGTCCTAAAGGTAGAGGAGGAGGTGGGGATGCTCTTCAAATCAATTAAAACCAATCATTGAAGAACAGCTACAGCTGCTGGTGCTCTAAACTCGGGAGTTTTCCAAACTTAAGTATCCGAAAAATCCATCCTGCTGCTCCTCCTAAGGAAATCATCAGGGCACAGGGTTGGGGAAGATGACAAATGAAATGGTAATTAGCAAATAAGATACTAAAAACATGTTTTAAAATGGAAAGTAATGTCAAGCCAGTCCTTGAAAGGAAACATAATGCAAAGGAAATTAATAGGCATAATGAGACAAATGGATCCAATTGTCAGGTGAGCCCAAATTAGTTCCCAATTGACTTAAAGAAATTCAGGGCTGTTAATCTTAAATTGAGCAAAATTTCTATTTTAATTAGCTCATGCAACAGTTAAACAGCAATGGCATTTGAGAGATCAGGTGAACATTTCTCATCCTCAACATTTCTTTATTCTGAGATCATTTTGCTGAGGAGGTGAGGATTGACACAGGGCATCAGTTCCTTCACTGCAGCATCTCTAGCAACCACCAAAACAAAATTCCCCAAGTCTGCAACCCTTTTCTGGAAGAATTCACCACTCACAAGGTCAGATGGATACAAACCCCACAAGGGGAATAAATGGAGCTGCAGAGGCAAAGCTCCAAACCTACTGGACTGGAAATGTCTTTAAAAGAAAAATTAAGGATTCTAAGTGTTTACATGAACAAGGAAAAGGGTGACTGTGGATCTGCACAGCTCCCAGCCCTTCTTTAGGGACCACAGACACAGAACCCAGCAGGGCTGAGGGAACACAATCCCTTACTTTGCCTCAGAAATGACCCAGCTCATTCACGAGCTTGTTCTTCCAGGTGCCTTTGGACAGATCCACACAAGAAATGTGCAGGTTGGAAACTGGAACCAGGTGATATCCCATTGCTTTGGCACTTTCCAAGGACTCTGAACCTCTCCATTGTCCGTGGCAGCTGAGCCCAGGCCGCTGCTCCCTGTTTTACAGGAGCACCCAAACAGGATCCCGTGGTTACAGGGCAGCTTTATGGCAGGATTATATCTATTATATATATAATATATAGAGAGGGTTTCTGGGCACTGATTTCCCTGGAAGTCCCTTTTCCTTTTGCTGAACAATCTGTAATTCACAGAAGGACAGACCAGCCCAGTTTGCCAGCGTGCCTTACAAGCCCCCCTTGCCAGGAGACTCAAATCTTGTCATTCTCCGCCTTGTGCCGGTTCCCGGATGAGCACAGACAGGCAGCCCTGTCAGATTCCATGTCCTGAGGCTCCCCAAGAACTCCCTGTCCTACCCCTGGGCTGGCCACTGTCAGGAGCTCCCTCCCAGCAGCTCAGGGAGAAATCAAACCCAGCTCAGACGAGCGCTGCCTTCACAGCGAGTCCTGACTGATTCTGTCCCGTGGGGCCAAGATGCCCTGTCCAATCTGCTCCTGACAGAGCTCAAACCAGAGCTCCTCCTCCTCGCACGTGTCCAGTTCTGTCAGGAAAATGACCTTTCCTCATCTCCCCAGGTCCTTCATCTCCATCTGCATCACATTTCTTTTTTTTTCTTTCTTTTTTTTTTTTTTTTGCTTGTTGCTTGCTTGGAACGAAGAGAGGTGCCCAAAATAGCAAAGGATATTCATATTACAGCTGCATAAACCACCCAGCATTTCTTCTGCTGAGCTGCTCTGTCCCATCTTATTCCTTTTCTGGCCCAGGAGATGAGGGTATTTCATTACCAGGTGAAGTAATTCCCCTCTGCAAAATTGATCAAGTTCTTTGCCATCTCCAGAAGAAAGCGGATCTATTAAACATGGATTATTAACAATAATAAATGCTTCAAACCCCTGGGCACTGCTCACCAGCCACAGGAAAAGCATTATCATAAAACCCACATTCTTAAATTCTAAAGGAATAAAGCTTGGAGCTGGATTGGTGGCAATGGCAGGGATATCTATCAGGGAAGCCCATTATGATGAAGAGAAGCACTTAGAGCACAGAACGGCTCTGACAAAAAGCAGTCAAAACGTTTTCATCAAGGATAATGGATCTGCTCTGCAAATCCCAGCTCACAAACACCCCAACACACACACAAAAGCCTTTCTCCATTTTATTTGCATCTTGTTCAAGTGGTTACAAGAACGTTGAGTTAATTTTCCCCCTTTCTTCCCTTTGAGCACCGTCTCACACAGACAGCTCGGGGCCTTTCATTCCCGAGCCTCAGCCACACTGGGATCTTTGTCCCTGCTCCATCAGCCACTGCCAGAGCAAGGGATCAGGATGGTCCATGGACTGCCCCCATTCCTCTCTGCCTCTCTGCTGCTCCTCCTGCTGCTGCTCTGCCAGAAGCCTCAGCCCCACAAAGGAAGGGAAAAGGAGAAAAAAGGGATTGTGCCCCTGTGCTCAGGTGAGGACTCACCTGCAGAGCTGCCCCAGCACAGGGAGCACCTGGAGACATCCAGAGGAGGCTCCAGGATGTCAGAGGGATGGAGCAGCTCTGGCTGGGAGAGCTGGGAATGTTCACCTGGAGAGGAGAAGCTCTGGGCTGACCTAATTGTGGCCTTGAAGGAGAAATAAGGAGAAAGACAACTTCCAAGGGATGGAGTGACAGGACAAGGGGGAATGGCTTCAAACTGACAGAGACTTGGGTGAGGAAGTTGGGAAGGAATTCCTCCCTCTGGGGGTAGGGAGGGCTGGGATGGAATTCCCAGAGAAGCTGTGGCTGTTCCTGGATCCCTGGAAGTGCCCAAGACCAGGTTGGAGCAGCCTGGGCCAGTGGGAGCTGTCCCCTCCAGGTGGCACTGGGTGGGATTTAAGGTCCCTTCCCACCCAAACCATTCCAGGATTCTGTGGTGACTCAGACACTTGGGTGAATGTGGAGCAGAGGCCTCTCAGGCTCTGTCACCAAAGACCCTCACAGAAGCCTAAATGAGGACTTCATCTTTGTCAAACCGTTTTTTTTTTCCCTGCAATCCCCATCACAGCAACACCCTCAGCCTCAAAGTGCTGATTTGAGGCCTAATTCCAGTAACTCCTCCTGTATCCAGGGAGGATCTGCCAGCTGTGGGTGACCAGGGCAGAGCAGGGGTGACACAGAGCAGAGGAACAGAGCCCAGAGAGCAGCAGCTGCTTTTTCCCCAACCTGCTGGGTCCTTCAGCTGGGCTCGACACATGCTGCTGCCCAGGCCCTTAAACTGATCCCTGCAAAAGGAATCCACAGGGAAACCTTCTTGAGACAGAGATACTTTGGCTTCTTGTGCTAAATCTAGAAATCCTGAAGTATGAGACTGAAAGAAAAAAAGAGAAATGCAAGGGGGGAAGAGCTGAAAGCCAAAGCAGCATCCCTAGCCATACAAATCCTGACAGCTCCAAGATATCTGAACAGCAGAGGAAGCAAAAAGTACACACCAAAATAATGTCAACTATTTCTCTTTGCTTCTCTCCAAGCATAAAAGGGAACAGAGATGAGTCAAGCTGCAACAGCTTCTTGGAAGAGCTGGTAATTGATTTATTTTTATAGCCTTGTTTTGTCCCCTTCCTTCCTCTAGGGGAAAAAAATTGGGGAAAGGGCAAAATAAGTCAGTTTGCCTGGTGAGACCCACAAGCAGAAAATTAAACCAGGCTGAAAAAAGGCCCACAAGGAGCCAGTGGCTGGGGAAGGGTCCCTGGACATCACTGTGGGCTTCAGGACAACTGTTCCATGCACTGCTGCCTCACTCTGCATCTGTGGGAGCAGGTGGGGAAATTTAGAGACCAGGAGGAAATAAACAATCTCCCAAAGCCTTTTTCTTTTCTTTTTTTAATCACTGAAAAATAATTAAAATTTAGTTCTCAGCATTAATTCAGCAGTGGAAATGAGCTGGATGAGGGAGAGGCTTTTGAACCTGCCAGGGGTCATCAGGGAACTCCTCCAAAAGGTTTTCCAAAGTTTGGCTGCAGGCTGGACCCAGGCACAGGAAATCAGAACCCACAGAGGGAGTTTTCCCCTCAATATATTATTGCAAAAACAAATGGATTAACTGAGGATTCAGGATAGATCCTGGATCCACTGAATCATCCAAGTCCTGAATCCCAGGATCCATCAGCACAATCCTTGCTGCTCCAACACTTACATTTCATCTCCATTAAAGGACTGTGAATAAATCCATTAAAAATCCATGAAATTCAGGATTTGAGCTACTGCTTTGAGCTACAAGCAAAGGGAAACACAAACAGAGCTTTGGAAGAACCAACAGCTGAGCTCAGAGACCTTTTGTGCTGCACATTTATCCCAGCGTTCCCTGAGTTTAATGGATCTCACACGTTTTCACACATGACTGTAGGTTTTTTAAAGGGTTTCTGCATTTCATTTCCTTTCTTTCTTGTTTTAGCTGCCTTTCATGGCTCTTCTGCCTCCTGGAAAACTTAGAAGTGTGTACTTTGTTAACAAGAACTAACTTCCAAAAGGAAATACTCCTCTCAGTTTGTGCAGGAAACCATCCCTTTAACCTCTCCTGAGACTGACTATTGCTGAAAGAAATGGGAGAAGGAAATAAAAAGAGTTCAGATTTGGGCTTCAAAGGTCTGCTTTCCATATGATAGAGCCTGGAATAAAAATATATCAAACAAGGCTGTGTTTGAGGGCTAAGCATGAAAGAAGCACAGACTGTGCACGAAACTTCTCCAGCCCAACGCGTTTATTTGAGCACAGCCCCTCAGAACAGATCCGTAAACTCCAGCTCTGCCTCACATCCTCACCCCATTTATTACCTGTGTTTTCAATATTCCAAGAGTCACTTTAATCACTGAGCTGTGCTTTAATTGTTATTCACATTTAGATGATATGGTAATCCTGCAGCCAGAAGTCAATATTAAATTACTGCCCTTGCCTGCTGAAGAGTAGTGTACACAGAGGGAGAGCAGAGCTGAGATGTGGTTTAAAGTTTCAGTTCAATTTTATGTCCTAATTACTCTGGAAGGTTATGAAAGGCCTGTAACACCACACCATATATTGCTGTTGTGTCACAGGCAGCTTTACAGGAGCGTTACAGGGTGCATTGGGCTCGGTACAGGGGAGCAGGACTGAAATGGTACCGAGAATCTGCCTGTTGTTAATAAACCCAGCTTGGTTTGGGGGTCCCACCCACCCACGTTCCTGTTTTCGGTGCTAGGCTGGATTGTCAGAGATAGATACATAGGAGAAGAGGCTGGGGTTTGATTTTCTCTGGTTCTGTAAGGATCTGAGAGCCAGATCCTCACAGAATGGGGTGGAAGGGATCACCCAGTCCAGCCCCCTGCCCAGGCAGGGTCACCTGGAGCAGGTGGCACAGACACACACCCAGGTGGGGCTGGGATGTCTCTCAAGAAGAGAAGGAGACTCCACGTCCTCCCTGGGCAGTTCTTCCAGTGCTCTGCTACCCTCAAGACAAAGAAATTCTTCCCTGTATTGAGATGGAGTTTCCTGGTTTAACTCTGGCCTTGGCCCTTGTCCATCCCTGGGCACCACTGGGCAGAGCCCAGCACAGGCTGGAGACGTTCTACAGCCTCCTGTGAGCCCTGCCAGACCCAGAGCCTTGGGATGCAGCTCTCCCACACAGCCCTGCTGCAGTCTGACTCCAGCAGAGGTTTTTATTTAGTTTTCACCGGGGGATGGAGCACAACTGCTGTCAAAGGCAGCCAAGCACAAGTTCACCACCTGCTCGGCTGAGGAGGCTCTGGCATTCCTCAGGGATGACATCCTGCTCTGTTTGACTGGCTCGGTGCTCCTGCACACAGCCCTGCACGAGATGGGAGCTGGCCAGGGTGAGAAATGGAGTGGGGTTTAATGTTTGCTGCACGGCTCATAAACATCCCTTGGATTCCGTGCTGTTCCTGTGCCTCTGCTCCGCGGCAGGACAACACGAGTCACCGAGACAGAAAAATAGATCAAAGCTGAGAGTTCTGCTGGAGGAAAGTAAAATCTCCAGCTTTCCTCGAGGCAGCTTGGCCAGGGAGCAAGGACAGGACTTGTGTCACCCTGTGTGACACCCAGCTGTGCACAAACCTCTCCAGATATTCCTTCTTTGATATTCCTTCCTATTCTTTTGTGGCCTGGAGAGTTTTCCTGCAAGTTTCCAAGTTTTCACATGGAAATTTCCTGCCTTCAATCATCTGGACAGACCTGAGACACATCCAGCTTCCCTTGCCACGGCCCATCACAGAAATGTGACTCAGGAGAATGAACCAGAAGTTGCTGGCCAGTCTGATTTGAAGTAAATCCAGCAGTGCAAATGTGTCACTTCCTCTGGGTTAACACACACTGAGAGCTGTGGCACAGCTCCACCAGAGAAATGAAAATATCATCACTTTAACACTGAATCTTCCTATTTCTTTGGATTTGGACTCCAGCTCCAGGCCAAGCAGTCCACATTACTCTGTCATACCCCCAGTTATGCATTTACCCTCTACACTCATTCTAATTATAAAATTATAAAGGGGTTCCTGGAATTATCACTACATTAATTTATTTTATTTGGTGTTGCTACTTCTCTGTGCTTCAAAGAGATTTTCAATTCCTGCCTGGGAAATGTTCCTTTCACCAACAGCTTTCAGGATAAAATTCAAGACAAGCCTGGGTTCAAGTTTCTTTGAAACCTGCTTAAACCTCAGCACATTCTACTCCCAATTATATCCTTTGATTATCTTGATTCTGATTTTACACTGATCAACAAAATCTAAATGTTGCAATTTCTCATTTTTCTACCTTTGGAATGCTTCTCAGGCCAACAGCAAGACACCAGGTGCCCAAACTACCATGAAATAATGCAAATTCTCAATATTTCCCAAAACCCAGCATGTGTTTTAAACACTTTACATAAATAATTACCCTTAGATGTTCCTTAATCACGTGACAGAGAGAAATCAGGGTAAAACTGGGAATTCTTTCCTGGGGATGAAGGCCCTGGCATGATGCTGTGGTTGCTGCATCCCTGCAAGTGTCCAAGGCCAGGACAGACACCTCTCCTCTGACAGCCAGAACAACCTCTGCAGATGTAATTCTGTTGTAAACGCTGCCTGATCCCAAATATTAATGGAATATAGAGCCAGAATAATTCTGGCTAAGGTTAATTTATTCTACACTACTAACATAGCATTCAAAATATAATAAAACCCCCTGGTATAATTGCTATTGCTGTAAACCCAAATGATTGGTGACAGCTTTACAGTCACCTGCTGCAGGAAGGGGATAAAGCCCGTTATTAGCAGATGATGATCTAAAAGTACCTGTGGAAGAAAGAGATTTTTCTTACAGATATCCTGCTAAAGGCAGGAGAAAAGGCTCTTTACACTGAGTTAGACAAATCCTGACCAGACTTAGACATGTTTTTCCAACCTGAATGATTTTGTGACTTCTGGAAAAGCTCTCAATTGCAGAATGAAACACTCAGAGCAATGGCAGGAGCTCCATGTCCAGCCTGATCCCTCAGCACAGCACAGGCAGGATTTGGCCCTGCCATAACCTCATTCTGCCCTTTGCAAGGTGGAAGAATCCTCTCCAATATGCTTGGACACATCTGTTGCAAGTAAACTGTGTTAAAAAAAATACCAAAACGAAACCACCAAATCATATTAAAACAAACATTAAGAGTAGGGCTAAAAGGCAGGCAAATCTAAAGTTAAGTCTGTAACTCCATCCTGTGGTACGTAGGTATTACAGCACATTTTTTTCAATTCAGGGACACAAACATTTCTGTTCTACTCTCTGATTTGCCTGGGAATTAGAGAGCCTTTCAAAATTTCCTTTGGAATATCCTTCCTTGTGCAGGTGAGATACACATGGTGAGCCTTGCCAAATTGTTCAGGTTATCCTTCTGTGACTTCTTTGGGGCATTGAAGGAGAGGAGGTTTGGGCTGAGCTTGTTAAACACCACAAGGTTCAGGTGGACACAGGCTCTTAAGGCAGGGCTCCAGTCTGACTGAATCACCCCAGGCTCCTGATTTAATTTTACACATGGAGCAGCTTAAGGAAGGGAATTATCTCCACCAGCTTCACCACACCACTGGAAAAATTCAAATCTGCTTTCAAGGAGATGCTGTTTGAAAATGCAAACCCTGCCAGGGCTGTGTGCTCCACCCAGCCAGGTGGAGAAGAAACCTGGGTCAGGATCCCCAATTTCAATATTTCTCAGCAATCCTTGCCTTGAAGTCCCAGTACCTGGAATGTGAGGATGTGACATTTTAAACGGCTGCAGGAAACAGCAGCAGGAACCAGAGGAGTGGGACTGAGAGACAAGGACCTGATTCTCACTCTAGACACACTTTTGATTGTTGGGAGGGTCCAGGTGTGCTCCTGTTCATGCCAGCACTGTAAAAAAAAAAGAATAAGTTATTTCTAAATAGGTATTTCCAGTGATCTCACCTTCTGCTCCTGCAGCTGTGCCCTGTCCTGCACGTGGCCAGGCTGGGTGACACATCCCTGCCTTGCAGAGTTCCTGGGCTGGGTAGCCCCTTTCCAAAGATCTACGGGCAGGAGTGCAATGCCAGGACAAGGGGAGCGGTTTGAAATGGAGAGAGGAGCTTCAGATGAGATTTTAGGATGAAATTCTCCCCTGGGAGGGGAAAGCTCAGCCCAGAGAAGCTGTGGCTCCCTGGAAGTGTCCAAGGCCAGGTCTTCCAGCTGAAAATACCTGATCATTCCCAGTGTGTGTGGAACAAAAACCCTCTTGGTGAAGAGACAGAAAACTGCTGTGAAAGGCACTGAAGAACCCCTCAGTCACTGACTGGACAACTAAAGTGGATGAGTGGAATGAAAAATATCACCTCCCACAGCCCCTTTTTCCTCAGTTTGTCCAGCTCACTCATCCTCTTGTTCTGCTGCCTGCTACAATCAGGTACACAAAGCCAAACTTAATTCATAGTGATAAAAACAAAAGAAAAAAAAAATACTCCTGCTCACTACAACATGTTACCTTCCAATTTTTTTTCTTCAGGCAACTTCTCAGCATCATGATTTTTCAGCTCTAAACAAAGCTCTTGCTGAAAAGGCTCTGAGTGACAGTGGAAGGAAAGGAGATTCATCACAGCTGTGTGTACCCACAGAAATTTTTAAAGCAGACAAGCAGAGGGAAAAGCAATAGTTATCCACCAAAACAAAGCAGCGCCTCTTGAAAGGAAACATCACAGCAAATAGCAGAGATTTTCACTCACCCAGACATTAAAAAGGAATCTTTTTTACTTAGCTGAAAAAAGAGACAATCATGTGTCTTGATTTGCCAAGCACAAGAAGTTGATATTGAAAGAGGGGCTGTCAATTTAGCTGAAGACAAGAAATGTCCTTTTATAGCAGTGTTTAACATGCACTCATGAATTCTGTATGAACACAAGTGTCCTTGTTGGCTGATGGAGTGCACATTCCCATTCAATGCCAGGCAGGAATTCAAACATATTTTAGCAGGGCTGTGAAGGAGCACCATGAGCGACTTTTCAGAGGAACAAAACTCAGGTGAGTGACACTACTGAGAGTCGTTTAAAAACCTGGCAGCAAAAGTGCTTAAAAGCAACACGAGTCTCAATGTGAAGGTGTTGGATTTAATTCCCAAACCTCAATGAAGAGCTGTGAAAACAGAGGAGCTTTCCAGAAATCTGAGGTGTGGGGGGAAGACAGCAGGGACGTTCGATGGCATCGCCTTCCTTCACTTGCACTTGGTTGCTCCTGGAATCAGAGCAGGAAAATGCAGCTGGGCTTGATGTCCTATCATGGAATCCAAGAATGGGAAGGGACCCCAGGGATTCTGTGTGGGAAGGGATCTCTGATCCAGCCCCTGGCCCTGCACAGACACCCCAAAATCCCACCCTGGGCATCCCTGGCAGCACTGCCCAAACTCTGTGCCCTTTCCCTGGGGAGCCTGGGCAGTGCCAGCACCCTCTGGGGGAAAAACATGTCCCAAAATCCAACCCAAACCTGCCCTGGCACAGCTCCAGCCCTTCCCTGGGTCAGGGAAGGGTCACCAGAGAGCAGAACATTTAGACAAGTTCCAATAAAATGATAACAAAGCCCCAATGATCCTGTGACACCCAATTTCCCAAATACACCCACATGGACAACCAGGCCTCAACAGCAAAGCTGCTCTGAACATTCCTAAGGTTTTATTGTCAGACTCCAGGAAACAAGGATATCAAATGTGGAAAAGCAGAGCACGCCACCACTCCAAATCCCTCTTTTACAGCAACATAAAGTGGTCATCTAATGCAGTGCTATCATAAAATTAAATCACGCTCACTTGTCATTTTGTACGGGCCCGACCGACAGATTAAAAACTACACAGCAAAATGTAATTTCCCCGAGTGAAGGGAGAAGAGGGGGTTGAAATATCTTCGTCTGCAGTGTCTGCTCAGTCCTGAGCCTCGTGGTAATAAAACAGCAGCCCCAGGAAGAGGATTTAGCAGCGTCTGCCTTCAGGGCACAGGCAGCACTTGGCCTCCCCTGCCAAGGGAAACAGGATTTCAGCAGCCTGCCAAGGTTATCCTTTTTCCTTAGAGAAATCCTGGCAGGGGGAGAGCTTTTCAGGTTGGAAATTTAATGAATGTGCAGTTGAGAGAAGTAAAAGTAGCTTTTCCTGCTGCATCCCAAGTTCAGGGAACGACTCTTCTTGCAGCTGCCCCAGAGGTGTGGGGTGAGAGCTGCACCCAGCACGGGCTATGGAGCATCCTCTGCACCCAGGGAACCTCTGCCTCCTGAGGAATATTCCCAGATGGAGCCAGCAAGGACACTAAATGCCATCCACAGCCCCTCAGAACAGGGGCCCAAGGCAGCCTGAGGGATCTGTTCCCAAAACACAACTCCCATGGAATATTCTGAGCTGGACTCACAAGGATCAAGCCCAGCTCTTAAATGAATGGCCCCATCTGGGGACCTAACTCCCACCTTTGGAATTATCAGCATTCCATGGAAAGGCTGTTGTCCCCCACAGGAGCCCAGCCCTGTTCTCTCATCCACATCCCCAAATCCCAAAAGCAAAGCTCCCTGGAGGTCCCAGTCCATTGGGATGTGTAAGCAGCAGTGGGAATAAAGGGATTGCCAAAAACATCAGGGCTGAGAGCATGGAAAACTCTGCTCAGCTTAGCCCAAAGCTCCCTGAGCTGCAAAGTCACACCAGTAGCTTCTCACTCCTTGAGTCTGGGAGGTTCAGCTCTTCCTGGGATTTGGCAAAGGGATGAACACATGGAAAAGTGAGGAATGGGGCACAAGGATATTCCCCCAGTGCACACACATCTGATCCAACCAGCACAGCCCCTCCAAAACCTGCTTCTCCTTTCTGTGAGACCCCTAGAATACAACAGCTGAAAAAACCCTAAATTGGGATTAAAACCTCAATAATTTCAGCTCAGAGTCACCTTAAACCCCTTCCATAAAGCAGTAATGCCATAACTCAGATACTCATCCTAAATAAACGTGCAGGAATTCTGTGCCTTTCCCGAAAATCGTATTTCCTGAACTGGCTGTGTGCTCTGGCACACGCTGCAGGCTTTATTGATTAGAAGGTCTGTTAAGATTTATCAGACTTGATAATGCACTCTACTTGATTAGGATTTCCAGCTTCAGAGTCAATACAGGTTTCATATATGATGGAAAGCACTTGGATTCGCTCTGTTCCCTTTGGAAATTTGACAGGAATTGTCTTAGGCCCAGCACTGGAAAAGCAGAAACACAGCACTTCAAAAATTAAAGAAATCCTTTTTTGAGAAATTAAAGAAATACATTTTGAGCAGTAAGGCAGCCCCTGCCTGTCAGAGCTACAGGAAAATGAGAATCCCACTCTGGACAGAGGCAAGAAATGGGAAATTTAGGCCTCTAGAACAGTGATTCTTCTTACTTCAATATCCTGAGTCCTTCCCTCTGTACAGGATGAATTTCATCTAATATCCTACAGCCTCTTTGTAAAGGGATTTTTTTCCCCTTGTAATGAAAAAAAACTCACCTTAATTAAACAGCACCATGAATGGAAAGACTTTTAACAAACCCAACATGTAATTTCTCTCCTTAAATTCATACATACATCAAAATTTACAGATCTGTTCCTTTTTAAAAGGATCCACCCAAGTGAGGCACCTTCAGCCCGAGTTCACCCACTCAGCTCTGACTACAAAACTGATTTTTCTCTCCTTAGCACTTGTGGTCAACTGCATCAATATTTCCGTGCCCACACAATGCCAGACAAAAATGAAAGTATTTAAAAGCTTAAGCAGCTGCATTTGAGGCTCAGTCAAGCAGCTCTTTGTCAGGTCCAAAGGAGAGGGGGATTCGTAGTGAGGCTTGATGCCTGCACTGCTGCCTCATTTCATCTGGGCTAGGAATAGCTCTGGCACGAGAAAGGCACTCCTGAAATGCAGCTGGACATGGACTAAAAGTGACAAGGTTGCAGCTTTAGCCAAAAGAATGGAATCTGTGGGAGAAAAAAAAAAAAAAGGCTTAAAATTCAGATTTCGAATCAACACAAATGATCTATGCAATTATCACACACATTTACACCAGAAATTAAACTTTTTATTGGTTTGGGGTTTAAAATCGTTCTTCCTGCTGCACAGAGTAGCAGATTCTCTGTGGATGAGTTTTCTGGAGGTGCCCACCTCCCTAAATGTGGGAATTAATGTTCTTCAGGATTATAAAAAGGAGTACAGCTACCTTCAGCACAAAAAAACCACCAAAACCCACCAACTTTAGGCCAGGCTGGATGGGGCTTGGAGCAACCTGGTCTAGGGGGAGGTGTCCCTGCCCATGGGGAGGAGATTTAAGGTCCTTCCAACACAAACCATCCTGGAATTCTATGAATCTAAGAAACCCATGTGTTTTTTTAGGTGCTTAAATTCCTTAAAAAGGCTCAGAGCTGTGAAGGGATGGTCAGGCAAAGGTCAGTGTTCAGTTTAACACCTGAATATCTGTCCCTCTCCTTTAGGAGCCAAGCAAATATTGAAATTTTGGGGGGAAAAGTCACATCTATAGGAATTATTAAGGAGTGCAGCATCAAAACCCTCCCATGCCTGGAAGGTCCTCTCCAAACCTCATCTGCCTAAAAATACAGCCCCAAACAAGATGTTTTCTTCAGTTTTGTTGTTTACATTTGCTGGCAACTTGGAAAATCTGAAGAGGGGTTTGATAGTGCTCAAAGCACCTCCCTGAATCACTCCAAATCTGGACCTCAGCGTTGCCTTTGAATCATTCCATTTATATTTAGCAACACCCAAATGCCTCATGATTCTCTCCAAAATAAACATGAAGAGGCTTTAATCAAAGCTGAGCAGCAGAAGCTCTAGCTGTCCCACACTTGTTCTCTTCAAGAACTCTAATAATATTAATTTCCAAGTCTCAGGTATCCTGAAAAAAGTCCCTGTAAAAGATTTTTATCATAAAAATGCCGAAAGAAAGCTCGGTGGTTCGTCCCAAATTTCCTTAGGATTTATAGGAAATGCCAATGGGGCCATTGCAGACCTTGAAATAGGAAGTAAATTTGTACTCAACGGGACTGAATTCTTTACAAGGTGAGTTAAACACAGTTTTTATTCATATCAGCGGGGGAGCAGCCACGGCCACATCACTCCCAGTCTCCATGCTCCCGTTTTCCCAGGAATCCATGTCTGCTGGAGAGGTTTAAGTGGTTTTAGCAGTTCAAGGATGCCCTTCCTGAGCTGTTCTCAGCAGTTTTTAGGATTCCTAGAGCAGAGAGGAATCTGGGGCCCGCTCTCCTGATCTCTGCCTGTTTTCCTTGCCTTAGGATGTGTTCCAACACCAGGAAAGCAGGAATTCATTCCAAGAACTCCAATCCACGGCACCTCCTGCTGACAGATGAAACTAAACACAGATTCTTCTCCTCCCTGCCCAGGTTTCTGTCTCAGAAGTGCCCTTCCTTCCCTTTCCTCCTTCTCTTGGAAACACGCTGAAGATCGACCTGGCCCTCCTGCTGTGTCTTGGCAGCACAGCCAGGATCTGAATCTTGGCATTCCCAACCCTCCTCCACACGTGAGCCCTTTTGGAGGAATGTCACGACTTCCAGCACTTCTCAGAACAAGAATCCTCTCTAAAATGATGGCAAGCCAAGGGATTTTTTAATTTTTGTTAAGACTGAAAATCTGCTGCCAACCACAAACTGAGGCGATGCTCTCGGGCACAGGATGGGGTTGTGAGGGTGTCCTGGGAGGGGTTTGATCCTGAAGGGTCCTTCCTAACTCAGGATATTCTGATTCTGTGGACTGACCACATCTACTCATCTGCAGATGAATATTAAAATATTGCAGATGAATATTAAAAGCTGGCAGGATGTTCCTTTCCCACTTTCTCTGCCACTTATTTTTCCCCCGGAGAGGTTCAGCATCTCTGCCCATCATCCCTCTGCTGGAGGAGCCCCACCTGGGTCAGACCCAGCAGGAAGGTGTTGGGGGGCTGCAGTTCCAGAGGCTCCAGCTGCAGCCACTACAGAACAGGAGGAACAGCAGCTCTTGGCAAAGTGGGAGCCTTGCAGGGAGCTGGACTGGCTCCTCCTCCTGTTTGTATTTGCCTTTTCCTCATCTAATAAGGCAGGGAGACAGATGTCCTCTCCTAACAAACAGAGCTGAGCTCTTGATACCGTCCAAGAAGCAAGAAATTTATTTTTAATCATCACATTCTCTTCCTGGACTCGCCACCCTGCCTGGAGCTTGAGCTGCAGGGCTGCCAAGGAGTGAGTTCCAGAGCACTGAAGTTCTTCTGGGCTAATTATTTCTTACTTCTGAACCCAAAGAGAAACAGTGTTTCTTGCAATCTCATGTATTCAAATTAATTAGATTTACAGTCCTGACTGGCTGATCAGCCAGCAATGGAAAATAAGATTCCTACACAAATAATGAATTGCTCTGTCATCCAATAAAGCAAAGCAGCAAAACAGTCCCTTTTGCTCTCATATGAGCATAATTGCCATCCTTGCTCCAAATTAATGGCTTTTCCCAAGTATTCTGAAGTTGCTTGGGGAAGCTGCTTCAGATCTAAGTGGTGAATACGATTTTCAGGATAAAAACCCCGACGTCTCTGGCTCAAACACAGGTACAACCTGCCTGGAAGCCATGATTTAATGATGAGTGGGCTCATTCCCACCCTCCCAGAGGCTGGAATTTCCTTAGGGAGAGCCTGGGAAGGGCTCAGGGCAGCTGTTGGCTGCTCATGGCAGAACAGGAGCTGCAGCTCTCCAGCCTCAGGTGCTGAATTCTGCAGCGTCCCCTCACACCCAGAGCAGCAACATGACCACAGCTCTTGATAAAACCAGCCCAGAAGAGAGGTCAAAGGGAAAGGGGGAATGTTTGTGTCTGCCTGATGTCACCACTGAAATATTTCAAAATCTGCTCCAAACCTTCCTAAAACAGAAGTTTCAACACATCCACTGCCACCACAACACAAAAAAACTGACCCACGGGTGTTTTAAGAGGGCTGTTCTACAAAATCAATCTCATCTGCTGACATTTGCACAATTACCAGCACATAAATCAGCTGAGGAGCTCTTTTATGAGTTTTTAATTCATCTGGTGCAGCATTTATTCAAGAGGGCCCTGGGCTCCATGACCTGGTTCCCTGCATTCCCAGGGTGCAGGTAAAGTGTCACTGTGATTTCCAAGGTGAGTTCTTGGCACAATGCTGCCAATGAATTTGGGCCTGGGTGGCTGTTCAAAGAGAAAAATGGGAATTAGCTCTTTTCCAGTTGCTCACCTTGCCAGCTCTCAACTTTCAGCACCTCCCAGCCTCCTCTTTCTGTTGGAAAACCACACAAATGAAACCTGTTCTTGGCCTGGGATGGAGAGAGCATCACTTCATTCCTCAGGAAAGGCTGCTGGGAAAGTCCATCCCTCTCCCACCCCACTGCTCGATATCCCCCCACTATAATAGTGCAATAATAGTGCAGCAATGTTTGGTCAGTCATGGGATGAAAACCTGTCCCAGGGCTGCAGAAATGGTCCCTGGTAGAATAATTTCCATATCTGCTTTAATCCCACAGCACCACTCAGGCTTTAACTTTCTTATGAGTGACTTTGTAATCGGTGATTACCATGAGCCCAGGGCAGTAAATAGGGGGAAACAGGCAGGTTTTATTTTCCCAAAGCAGAACTGTGGGGAAATACATGAATATTTTATGCTTACTTAGGCAGTAATGATCCATTCCAGCTCTCTCACATCCCTGGCTCTGCCCCTCAGGCTGATTTCAGTCCTTGCTGGGGCAAGACAGCTCCAAAGGCAGAGCTGCAGTGGAAATGGAGATATTTTACAACGTTAAGTGACTTTAATTGAAGATTTAATCCAATATAAGTGTGGCCTTCCACACCCCAGAGCCCATTTTCTTTTCTGGACCTGACTTCAGGTATTTTTTTCCTTATGGCAGATCCCTTCTCCTTCAGCTCATCACAGAAGAGAATGCATGAGAAAAGAAAATAATCCTCGACCAAGGCAGCCTGGCAGCAGAGCAGGCACGTGGAGGGAGGAGTGCAGGGTCCAGCCAGTTTTAGTAAATAATGAAGGTTTTTCCTTGAACAAGAAGGTGCTGATGTCACTGAAGGGTATTTTTAATATTGATAACTCCTTCATGCCTCAGCTCCTCCATCAGCTGTGCTGCTACAAAGCCTCCAGTGTGAAACAAGCACCGTGAGAAAGGGCAAGGCATCATAAACCAGAGTAAGAAGAAGCTTTCTTTTTAGTAAACCTTAGTTAAAAAGAAAAATATAAAAAAACCCAAAACAAGAACATCAGCAGGGCCAAGAACTCGCTGTTTCAGAATTATCTTTAAACTGGTGCATCTGCCAGGAGACAGCATCATAAAACGACCAGCTGGGTGCAAGAAACATTTTTAATATCTTAATTTTCTGCAAAGCTGCTGCTTTCACTTGATATTCATTGGGGGTTCAGTAAAGGTTTTATTCTCTCTTATTTTTAAAGAGGTTGTGTACAAGTGTGAACCATCTCCTGGTGCTGCTGGGGTCACTGTTTTGTTGGATCTAACAGGAATTTGGTGTCCAACACCTTCTAAAGCACCTGGAAGCTCCAGGCATGTGGCTCAGGTGTTTCATTTGGCCTCCAGTCCCCCCAGAGTTGGGCTGTGCTCACATTTCCTCAGTGAACCAGGCTGTGCTCAACCTGATGGAACAAACCCTGCACAGCCCACAGGAACAGCAGGGCTGGGAGCTGCTGATCGGGTCAGAAAACAACATTTCAGGTCAAATGAAGCCCCCATCATTGTCATGGCTTCAGCACATTGCCTAAATGCAAGCAAATCCTGAACTGCACCTATGTGAAGGCAGGTTTTCCATATCCAAAATAAATCTCCTAGGCTGGGTTCCTCAGGAACTGCTGGGAATGCACAATAAAACCAGGGAGAAGCGAGTGGGGTCATTCTCTCCCCATAATCTGCACCCCAGGAGGAACAAACACCACATCTGTGGGTTAAAAATGGTGTTTCAGCAGTTTAGGAGAAATGTCAAACTCCTTTCCGGGTTGTGCAGCCCCAGCAAGGTTCCCAGTGCTTTCCCTAATCGTTCTGACATTTCCAATCACTCAAGTGCAGCTGACTGAGCTGGGGGAAATCCATTTAGGGGGAAATCCAAAGGACTTTTGCACCCTCTTTATGGGGAAAAAAAATCCTGTTGTGCATTTCCTGATGTGAAAACAGGAAAACAAACCACAAACAGTGGTTTGGCTTCTCCAGCTAAAGGAAACCACCCCTGCTGTGGTGTTAAATGGTGAAATGGGGACAGAGGGTAAAAGCATCCTCCCAGCACAAAGGGTTCTCCAGCTCGTTCTGTTATCTATATATCCTTCTATACATATATATTTAAAAGTTGCATTGATTATACTTTAAATAGTTTCCACCGAATCCTTCACATCCTCCCAGATTCCAGCATTATCTAGTAAATGAATCCTCAGGCACTTCTCTGGCTTAAGGTTAATTGGTTAATTTAGTGTTCCCTGTGGTCGGGCAGCCCCTTGGCAGGGGTTTCTAGGGCCAACCCCCTGTCCTCGTTCCCATTCCTCCTCCCTCAAACACCCCACCATCAATGTTTTGTGTGTTCAAGAAATCAGCTGATTTCACCCACAAATTCCTTCACACTTTATCTTGTGAACAATCATGGAATGGTTTGGGTGGGAAGGGACTTTAAAGGACATCCAGGCCAACCCCACCATGGGCAGGGACAGCTCCCACCGTCGCTGGCTGCTCCAGCCTGGCCTGGGACACTTCCAGGGCTGGGACAGACACAGGACTTCTGGATAAGTGTAATGATTCAGGAATGTTCTGGGAGAAGGGAAGGACTGAGCAGACATTCCTAAGGAATTGGCACTAAATGCAAAGCCAGCATCACCTGCACCCCACAAAGGCTCATGGAAAGAATTCCCTGTCTTATCAACTCCAAAGGGAGGAGACAGGGATGGAAACAGAAATGCAGAGTGCAGGACAGCCCTAAAGGATGCAACAAGCCCTCAGGAGAGGAGGAACTCCTGTGAGATTAAAGAGCAGAGGATGGTGAGGATGAAGATGAGGAAGGGCTGCAGGACTAAGGAGGGGTCTGACATGTGAGCAGCTCTTTAGGCTGATGAGATTATATTTTTATTTATAATTATTTTTGTCCATAAGCTTTTCCTCTTTGTAGGAAAAGCTCCCTAGAGACAGAGAGAGAGATCCTGGTGCCTTCCCAGGTGGGAAAAGTCTTCCTGCTGCCCTTTGCTGATCACCTTGACACACAATTTCTCTGTTCCTGGGCACTGCTACTACCGGCCATAAATCCATGGAAAATTTACTATCTCTGGGAGTGTGAAGCCATTTTCTGGCACAAGATCTGCATCTCTCTCGTGTTTGCATGTGTATGAGCACGACCTATAGCGCCTCTGAATTATTTATAGACAAACAAGTAATTAAAATTTTTATTCTGCCCATTTCGAAGGGTGGAAGGAAAAAAAAAAATCTGCTTTATTCTTTCATCAAGGAAGCTGCTGGCCAAGCTCATAACTCTGTCTGCACGCTGTAAAGAATGGGGTAAGTGGTTTCTCATCAAACACACTTTGCATTTTATGGGATGCACTGAAAAACTAAGTGGCTTAGTGACTTCTGCCAATGTCACCAAAGGAGAGCTGAAAACACAGAGCCCCCACCTCTCCTGAGCCCCACATCCTCCCTGGGGCTGTCTGGGAGCAAAGGTGAAGGGACAGGAGATTTCTGTGCCCAGGGCTGGGTCAGGGCACTCTGGAGTTCTCAGAGTGACCAGCTCAACACACGGAAATCGTTCTGTTCTTGACTTTCACAAGTCTTGTTTAACCTCCCTGTGCACAGCCACTAAATTCACTGAATCCTTTCACAGGGTGACCACCGAGGGCAGGGCGTTTATGAGCACAAAAACTCTTGGATCTTATTTCCAGCTCATTCATTTTCTCACTTTGTGACCCTGAAAATGACTTTTATACAATAACAAATAACACCCTGGGCTGGTGGAAGCTGTCCCTGCCCATGGCAGGGGGCTGCAACGAGATGGGTTCAAGTTTCCTTCCAACCCACACCACTCCAAGATCCTATAACCAATCCTAGCTACTATTTTAAATATTTCTGGGAAATAAGGAATGCTTTGAGAATCAAACCTTGCAGCTCTGGGGCCACACGCAGCTGTGCCAACACAGAATCATTCACATCACCTTCAAAGAAAGGAAAAAGGGAGAACAACAGAGCAGAACCACATCACCAGGCAGCCCAAGAAAAACTAATAAGGTTGGTGGGAAGGTGGTTTCCTTCTTGAGATGGTTCAAGTGCAAAATGAGTGAGTCAGTTCTTCACCCTGCAGATCACAACTTCCCTCCGGTGAGTCAGAATGTCAGAAAAATTTAAAAAGAGTTAAAATAAATAAAGCCAGAGGCTTCAGCCATGGCACTGCCCATGTTCTCATGGTCTTTCACTGAGGAGTTTTTCCATGGAGATAGAATTGAGGAGAAAGCAGTTTAGCGCCTGCTCAACTTCCAAAAGAAACACTTGCTAGGGAAACTGAGACATGCAAAGGGATACAGGTCACCACAATATTTTTCCTTTAAAAAAAACATATAAAAATCACTATAAATATCACATCAGCCTCGTGAATTATCATCAATAGCCCAGAAACAATTGGCTGCAGAAATCAAATGACTGTTTGTAAGCCGGTGGCATGCCTGCATCAAGTTCCCAGACTGTCCTAAGTGTCAGGGTTGATATTTTCGCTTCTTGCTGTGCCAAATAATACAAAGAAGATACTCAACATTTAACAGAAGTGCCCCATGCAGAGGAGAAAGTGATTTACAGGTGAGAGGGAAATGTATTTCACTAATTCCTCTGAAGAGGAGCCATGACGCACACGCTGGCTCTGAGAGAATGTCCTGCTCCTTCCTGGGCTGGGAGGTTTGCTGGGCAATATTTCTCTGCAACATCATGAATTTAATCACATCAAAATGTCAGCAGAGAAAAATGGAGCACACAGAGGCCTTTTTCCCTTGGTATTTAGCAGAAGAAATGGATGTTTCCTTAAAGAGGCAGCGGAGCGAGCTGCACAAGAGGTTGCACCTCTGTTCTCACCTCTGGGCTCGGTTTGGACTCCACTCCCCAGGGATATAAATCAGGATTTGTGTCATTTCAGCACAGCTGATTGTGTTTGTTCTGGCACAGCACGGATATAAAACGATGGCATTTGTACTCCAGCAGATACCCAGGGTGGCTGAGGAGCCCTTTCTGCAGGGATGGAGCTCAGGAATCCTTCCATAAATCACAAGTGGCCAAAAACCCACAGGATCAGCAACACCAAACATCACTGACTCCTGCAAACAGCAACCTGGGCTCTTCCCACCACCAAACACCGTTTTCTTCATGAAAGAAATGTGTTTGGAATCAGTGCCACACCTCCCGGGGTGCCTGGGGGAGTTACCACCACTATTCTTTTACACTCGCCTGTTTCAAAGCGTCGCGGACAAAGCCAACGGCAGCGAGAAGGCACCAAGGAGAAAATATCCAAAGGAAATCATTCAGAAATGATCCAGTTAAAGAATCAAGCTCCTCAAGGCAAGCTGGAATTTTCCCCAGCAGATAAATCCCTTTCCCAGTATCCCTTTCCCCATTTAGTGACCCCAACCTTAACCCCAGCCCTTTAACGAGCTGCCCTGAGCTCCTCCACCCCAAACCCAGGCAGGATCCACGGCACTGGCTCCACACAGAATGGTAATTAAAGTGAATTTATATTAATCCAGGAGAGCTAAAGGAAAGGACAATGATTTATGAGCAATATTGCTGGCATTTTCAAGAGGCATAAAAAGCATTAAAAAGGAATATCTAAAAACTATTAGTTAGTAAAGCCGCTGTAATTGGAGAAGCAATCCAGGCTGTCTTTAGGGCATTTGGTTTTCCCAGGGGAGATAAACCCAGATAACCCTTGAGGAAAATAAAACCCCATTTTCCAACCTTTATTTTTTTTTTTTAAATAGAAAGGGTGAAATTACTCCAGTAAAATATATCTACTTGTTGTTCAAAGCAATTATAAAACACAACACCAGCTCTAATTATTGATTTCATGGGAGAAATTTGGTATTTTGGCAAAATTCACTCTTTAAAACAACGACAGGTTAACCAAGAAGTTATTGCAAGTTTGGAAGAAATTTCACAAGTATCTGATTAAATAAAGGCAGTTTTTTTGAGGTTTTTTAAAAATAAATCTTTAAGTGTCAGTTGTCCTGGGTATGAATTTAAGTGGCATCCTGAAACACTGAATTCCTTGGGATCTGAGTTAACTAGTTAATGGCAAAGATTTTCCTCCACAACCAAAGATTCAAATCCTTCCTCTGATCTAATTTTCCCACATGAATGCTGCTCAGGCCTTCCAGCCTCCCCTCCACTGCATCTAGAAATCCAATTTCTTTTTTTTAAACACAAAGTTTTTGATTTTAAATTTTTAAAAGCAAACCTTTTTTTTTTTTTAAAAAAAAGAGAAAATAAGCATAAACTGGGAAATTAAACTGCTTCCCTGAATGCAACCTAAAATATTCCAAGTCCAAGGCCCCGTTCATCACACACCAAACGAGTTCAAAGGCCACACAGATGATTATGGGATTGAAGCATCTGTCAGATAAGGAGAGGGTGGGGGTGGCAGGACCCTCTAAGCCTCGAGAGGGCTCAGGGGGATCCCATCCCTGTGTCCAAGGACCTGATGGAGGGTGAAGAGGACAAATCCTGATCCTCATCTGCTGCCCTGAGAGAGCAGAAGTAAAAGGGAACAAGTTGAAATGTGGGAAATTCCATTTAAACCCTGGGAAAAGCCCCCTTGCTGTGAGATGCTCAAACACAGGAAGGGCTTTCCCTCAGAGGCTGCAGAGTTTCCATCCTTGGAGGACTTCAAGGTCCAAATGTGGTCCTGGGCTGTTCCACAGGTTCTAATTGCTGTTGTGATTTGTCTAGGCCCTGCTTTGAGGAGAGGGGTGGACTAGACCATTCCAGAGTCCCTGTTCATCCCAGCCCTTGGGGTGACACTCCCCTTAGGCCCCAAGTGACTTTTCTAAGAGCAGGGTGTGAAACAAAGCCAGCCATTTCCTTTTCCAGCATCCCCTTCCCAGCTTTCTGCCTGGCTTGGTAGGTCACAGCCAGCTGGAACATCTTTGACTTTGTCTTGGAGTAGAGGTGTGCATTCCCAGAGCAATCAATACATCCTGCAGATGGATTTATCGGTCCCCTCTCTCCGTAATTAAGCTCAGCAAGAGCAATAACAATGCCTTTAGTGTTCATCCTTCCCAAATTGTCCTCCGCTCCTTTAATCTGTCTGAACAGATGGAGTCCTGCTCCATCACCTTGCAAACTTTTCCTGAGCTGTTAAAGCCCCAGCAGAATTTAAGGGGGATAAATTGAAGGCAGCAAATGTTTAATAATTGCTGTCACTTACTCCTTCACGAGGTTTTGGGGTTAATGAATAAAACATGGTCATAGGAGGCTGGGCACAGGGAAGTCAACAGAAAATGTCCTGCTGAGCTCAACACATCATGCCAGAGATGGAGATCCAATATTTACTTCCAGGGAATATTTATCTTGCTATGCTGATACTCCAGAAATCCCTCTGAACCCCACCCCAACCCCAAAATCCCAGGTCAGCCAGTAAAGAGTTTTTAACTCCGTAGTTTTGTGAGTTTATCAAGGGTGAACTCGGTTGGCTCCTTCTCCAGTGATACATCAGTGATCAGAACTGGAAATGCCAGAATTCCTGTCTTGGCACTTTGTTATAAGATTATTTGTATCAGATTTGGTTAATGACTGTATGAAATTAGTGCCAAGAAGGGGGTGGCAGAGCTTGGCCTTCTGTCCCAACTGAACATTTCACATCTGGAGTGCAGACGATGCTCTCTGCTCAAGGCACAAATGCTCTTTGTGCCTTTAGATCAATAAACCTACTTAAGTAAAAAAAGGGAAAAAAAAATTAAAAAAAGAAAATAGAACCTTTGTCCCAGCCAATTTTTGAGGGAGGAAAATTAATTCTGCTGAAGTCAATGGAAATACAGGAATGTCATGGAAAAAACCGGCTTAACCTTATGATGCTGCCTGATAGAAAATTTGACCCCTGGGAACAAGGTTAATGCCCTCTCTGTACATTGAATTTCAGCTTTGCTTTTGCCAAAACCCTGTAGTGCCACAGCTCAGGCAGTTCATATAAAAATACCAAAAATGCATGAATTTTCATGGGTTTATTCTTTGATACCTTTGAAACCTCTAATTAGGAGCAGGACTGCACATTCCACTCTAATTTCAAAGAATAAAGACCCACATCCTGTTGTCTCAGACAAGTTTAACCACAGCTCATCCAAAGGTACTCCCTGACCAAAAGGACTCCAAATGTGCTGAGATACCAGAAAAAAATCTGTAAAATAGATCTATACTAAACCCAGCTCAGTTTATGGGGCCTTAGCACTGGCTTTAATAGGATTTTGAGCAGGTTTAAACCTCAGCGTGACACAGATCCCAGACTGGAGCAGATGCTAAATTGGGTCTGGGTACATTGACAGCCAAAATCCAGCCCTGACTGATGGGAAAAGCTCTTCCTGCCATGCTCACCTCGGTCCAGGGTTTTCAAGGAAAAGAGGATGGAGAAGTCTGAGCACAGCACAGAGGAACCTTGGAGAGCCTCAACAAGTCCCTGGCTCTCCCTTGGGGTCTTTTGTTTGTTTTTTTAAAATTTTTTCACTCACAACCAAAGAGAAAAAGTCACCTTTGATGTGAAGTCTTGAGCTGTAAAACTCACTTGTGGCACAGAGCAACTCTCTGAGCACAGGCTGCCCAGGGTTTAGGGTACAGATGTGATTGCTGGCTCCCCTCATGTTCATTAACTGCACACTTACAGACACCTCGTTTCTCCAGAAGGGTTTTCAGACAACTCACCAAACTGGTGACACAGAACTTGCAGCCCATTACCCTCTCCCAGGTGTTTAATGGTTCTGGGGGAACACTGAAAAAGGTAAAGCACATCCCGGATTTATGATTTTGGTCACCCACAACGTGCTGGGAGCTCACACAGATTTTATAGACTTTGTGCCATGTTCCAAAACACTGCTGTAAGTGAAGAACCTCTGATGGAGGAATGACTGCACTGAGGGAAATCAAGACTTCCCTCCAAAATTCAGAGAGTCACCTCCAGTACTTGCACAACTTTGTGAACCAGAGTTTAACAGCCCAACAATGAGCAAAGCTCAGATTTTCATTTCCAAGATTTCTCTGTGCTACACTGCGCCACCAAAACATTCATTTACTCACCCTCAGTATTTCAAGCTCCCCTTTGAATTATAAACTGTTCACAAATACCAGTGAGCCCCTTGGTAAATGTTCTTCTTGGATTTCACATCACTACCACAGGCCCACGTCGGTCTTGCTGTCATTTCTCATTGAGGTGAAATCTGCTGCAAACACATCCAGCAGAGACAATTAAAAATAGTGCATAAAGGGCATCCTTGGCACTCTGGAATGCTGTTGACAAAATGAAGACATTGCTCACAATTACACTGGGGGTAATTTATGCAGCTGGTGGCTTCTGCCAGCACAGGCAATGCCAGCCCTGCTAATGAAACCAGGATCAATCTGACAGCAGAATGATGGCAGGTTTTGAAAACAAGGACCAACAGTTTGCAGGTGGTTTAGGAAGCTATAAAATCTGATTTATAAGGGCTTTTTAATCCTTGTTTTAATTCACCTTGTGGGAATGGACCGTCATAAAGCATCCTGCCACGTTACAAGCACCAAGCTGTTTGATCCAGCTTGGCTCAAATACAGGGGATTCTATGGATTTTATTGCAATTTATTTTTTTTTTTGTTGTTTCTACTCCAAACTTGCTCCCTCCCCACTCTCACCCCGACCTCAGACACAGGTTTAATTCCCTGGCATCCTTATTTACATACTTTTAGATGAGGACTGAGGCACAGCCAGGCTGGAACTCAGCTTTGCCCATTCCTTACCCTTCCCAGGGTGTAATTTATGCAGCTGCTGGTGCACATGGAGTCACATCCATCTCCCTGCAGCACCATTCCTGTTCCACAGCAAAGGGACATTCTGTGTCCTGTGTCCATAAAACCAGATGGCTCAAAGGGGGTCTCTGAACAGTCCTTTGAATGTGGCACATCTGTATGCACAGGAAGAGGCAGGACTAAAATATGGAATACAAACAAACAAAAAAAAGGGATGGATTTAAAGAGAAAATTATTTCCCTGTGATGGCACAAAACATTGTAATTCCTGAGCAGAAATCCAGAGGCTCTATTCCCTCTGAACTGAGCTGCAGTTTGCTGGAGGGCTCTGCCTCCTGCAGCATTTCCTGACTGATGCCACTGCTGCAGTCAGTGCCCAGCAGATCCCACGGCTTTTCTGCTCCCCTGCAAACACCTTCCCCCAGGAGGGGCTGCAGAACCACACCCGAGTCCATCCTGAAGTGGTTTTGGTTTGCCAGCTCTGGGTTTCTTGGCCAAAGCAATGTGGTGGGTTGAGAGCTGGCCAAACACCAGTGCACCCATTAGAATTATTTACTTATTTTGTACTGTGAGATGAGGATTAGGAGAAAGGCAAAAACAGGCTCAAAACTTTAAAGGGTGTAAAGAAAGCTTTCCTAACAGAACTAAAAGAAAAATAAGAAGAAATCAGAATAAACATTCAGAACACTTTTCCTCCCCTTCCTCCCCGCAACTCCTTTCTTTTTTTCCACTGACAAGGTAAAGAGACAAAACCTGGTATTTTCCATCAGTTTACCACCTCTAACGTGTAAAAACTTGTCAGTGCTGTTACCTGCCTGCCAGGAGTGTGACCTGGCCACACGTGGGGGCTTTGTGCAGACCTGCTGGGGGCTCCCAGCCACT